>NC_056743.1:657658644-657671144 GCF_019279795.1 Protopterus annectens | reverse complement strand
ATTGGATCCCACTACAGTGAGTCCTGAAACGCGGAGACTGAATCATCAAAAGACTGGACTGTATATACTAAGTCAAAGATGCCACATTTTGGAATATTTCCTTTTCTCCAAGGTAAGGTGAACTTGGAGTTGGTATATATAAGTTTGGGGGGCGTTGTGAGGGGGACTTGCCCCCTTGAAAAATAAGTTTTAAGGATAATTTTTGAGATTTGCTCTTCTATGTTTTTCATCTTTTTTTCAGCTTTTCAACACATTTTTCAACATTTTGAGTGCTGACATTCAAAAAGGAAGCTAGGTAAACACAAATTTATACCAGGATTGTCATGTATAGCCCTGCTTGATATGGGAGGTAAGCACTGTTAAGTGCATGAAATGGGTTGCATAAACCTTTAAGTGTGTCTATTTAAAAGTGTATAAGGCTAGGCATGTTATGGTCCTCAAGATTGTTTGCCTCATATTGTGCCTGTGTTATGCATTGCTATGATGTAACTTCCATGACAGTGTGCCAGAATGTGGTAGTTGTGGGCATGTGATCACAGCTATTATGCTAATGATGTGATTTTGGATGATAATCTCTGTATTTCACCCATAATGCAATGGGTTAGCAGTCCTATTCCATGCTACATGGCCTGCTCCATCTTGTGCATGAGCACTTGGATCAGTTAAGGTGTACATGGCTGTACAACTTGACTAAGATACTAATTAGCTGCACTGAGCTAACACCCATGGCCATCATGTAACCCAAATGCCTGTCACAGAAATGCTTGGGAATGTAGGTTATGTAGGGTATGCATGCTTGTGGAGACTGGTCGACCAGTTTTCCCTTCCCCCACACTAATGACCACATGCATCATGTTGCAGTAGGTAGGCTTCATGCAACTGTGCTGTCAGTAAATGCACATCATGTAGTCTTCATGATGTGTGGCATTGCATCCTAGCTACCATTTTCTCTCTTGGACTTGATGTGATTTGTGGACATGGTTCCTGTAAGATCTGAATCTAGCAGAGCACCTGTGTGGTGCAGCACAGAGACAGAAATATTTCTGCACATGTTGTACACACAGAGCAGGGAATGCCTGCTGTGAAACAACTATGAAGGTCTTATGCATAAGGTGGAGGGATGTCTGGCACTCACTTGCCAAGGTAGAGAGTGAACCTACAGGCATCATTCATTCTTGGGAAACAATGCTGGCATTTATAAAGTGATCTGCAGTCGTGTCACACAGGGCTCCTTCACCAACGAGAAGAAGAGTTTAGGAAGAGACAACTTCTATAGTATAGTAAACGTTAAATTTTTTTTACAGAAGTATTGTATAGTATGAACAAAACCATAGGTAGAGCTGCCTTCTGCTGTGATGGATATGCTGTGGTCATTAGTATGGTATTTTTTTTTCTGTTTGGCATCAGAGGACAAAATAGCAGAACAGTGAGATTATCTGGTTAACACATGAAAGAAACATATATACTCCTGATACATATTGTCTCCTTGTTCATCTTCATGTTCTTCTGTAACACAAGGAAGTTATGCCAGACTATCCAGGTAGTAAGGTAAGTGTACTGTATTGCTGCTCTAACTGTATCTGTGCTTAATCTATTTGCCACAGTGCTGCCCTTTTTTCTGTTGTAAATCTCATCATTGTTTAGTTATTCATGGTTTCTGTTAAGACTGCTACTTTTCATGCATTGCGTTATGCTAAAATCCCAAACTTTACCAGTTACCCCAGAAATTCATATGTGTTTATTAACTGTACTGATCCTGAGTTCTACTACCATATTTTTTTTTCTTTTTCAGTATTATAGCATTGCTGAGTTGTTCACTACCTACATAGGATTGTTAGTTTTGGGCATGTCCTAGCCTGTACCCCTGCATTTGTCAGTGTGTGTATAACAACACTACACTCCTTGTATTCCATGGTAGTAAGAATTTTATTTGTTCAGGTTAATAATGTTACCATTGCTTCATTGTTCACTGCACATGCACAATTGTTTCTGTCAATAAACTGCTCTATTATCCTAGACACCCGTAACATATCCCTCATGTTATTCTCAGCCATATTATGCATGTTCCCTAGCCATTGATCAATAAACTGCCCTACTGTTCTACACAGCTGTGACATATCCCCAGTGTTATTCTCAGCCATATTATGCATGTTCCCTAGCCATTGATCAATAAACTGTCCTACTCTCCCGTAACATATCCCTCGTGTTATCCTCACTCAACCATATTATGCATGTTCCTTAGCCATTGATCAATAAACTGCTCTACTGTCCTACACACCCGTAACATATCCCATGTTATCCTCAGCCATACTATGCATGTTCCCTAACCACTGATCAATAAATTGTCCTACTGTCCTACACACCTGTGACATATCCCTCGTGTTATCCTCAGCCATATTGTGCATGTTCCCTAGCCACAGATCAATAAACTGTCCTACTGTTCTACACATCTGTGACATATCCCTCGTGTTATCTTCAGCCATAGTATGTATGTTCCCTAGTCACTATTTAATTGCTCAGCCCACATTATACAGACAATCCACTTCTAACCATCACCTCAAAAAATAAAATAATACAAAAAAAGACAACTGTCCTACAAAAAGTATACTGTCCTTCCCTCCCCTCCATATTTTTCTTCCCTTCCTTTTGTCCTTCTGTGCATTCCGCTGCTTACTCTTCCCGCTTTTCGACTATCTCAGCACCCCCTTTCCTGTCTTTTACAGTACTAAACCAGCTGGCACTTTGCTGTGTAGCCTCTGTACGGTTTCCCAGATCTGCCCATGAAGCATATATGTAGTGATCTGATCTACTTATAAGTACGAATTGTATTAGGCATGCAACTTCATGCTGGTAGTCCCAGGTCATGTGACTACTTAGAACATAGTCCATTCACTTGTAAGGTGATTGCTTGGCTTATTACGCAGCACTGCCCCAGTCATGTCCATGGTATGTCGATACTTATGCATGCCTAATTCTCACTGGGACATATGGTAAAAACTTAATCATGCTTTTATCACAACACAGTCATGTTATGACATTTTTACATCATAATACTTTTTTTGCCTGAGCTATTTAATTTTAAACATGTGTGTGGATGGATTCAGTTTAATTTAAATTTATTAATCAGGTGAGCATATGACAATCAGAAAGCAGTTAATGTAACAACTTTTATTGTTTGTACCTTTGCACTACAGATGTGTTTTGTGTTTCAAAAAAGTGGAGGAAGAAGCAGAAAAATATGAGCCATACTGTCGAAACAATCAGTCATACTTTACAAATAAGTACAATAGTCATGAGTGTATTACAACAAAGAGAGCAGTTCATTATAGTTTAAATCATGTTTAAGAGTATGCAAATAGAGGTTTTATATAAATTAGGATATTGAGTCGCTACTATCGTTCTCATAATTTAGTGAGAGGAAATTCTTCATGACAGCTCTGTCATAAAGAAATGATAAGTTTTTACATTTTATACAACCAGCAGTTATGATTTCATTTACTGAAATCCTAATGAGGCCGTCATTAACACAACTGATGTATAATTGTCACACATTACCACAGAGACAGTATGTCATCATGAAGCACTCATTTTTCTGCTCTTGAATAAGAGGGTGAGTGGATCTAATTCATCTTGCCTTTATAATCAGCAGATAGGTAAGAAGTGTATGACACTCAGCAAGTTATTATGAAATCTTTTATCAGCAAGTTATTATGAAATCTTTTATTGACAGTTACTTTTACAGAACTCTTGTTGCCTGTACAAGCAGTATCTTTTGCACTCTAGTTGTTTTTTTTTTCAAAATACTAGAGCATGAAGCAAAAACTTAATTCCACATAAGTATGTCTGCGATACAATGTAATATTTTTATGTATGAAATTATTGCATCTAGAAAGATCTTTGTAAAATATATGATATATCCTAACTTTTCTGGACAAGAAAATGTACTCTTCCTGGCATCATAACTGAGGTCTTCCTTGATGCTGTACCTTAATGTTTTTCAACCATCAGTCTGCGAACCAGTCCGGTCCAGCAGAAATTTCTTGCCAGTCCACAAAGACGGATCCAGTACTAGGCAACTGAGGCAGTTGCCTGGGTTGGGAAGTGGCGTATTTACTTTTAACAAAAAAAAAAAGACTACATATTTTTTAAGAGCATTCTTCTTTAAGAATGCCCTTTGCTTCCAGCTGCAGTGTGTGCCATCATCACACACACCTGTTGCTTTCCACGTTCTGTATGCATGGAATTTGAATACAAAAAAGTGCCTACAGCTGGGATGATCCTCGAGCTACTTCTGTAGCTGTGTGTGCTGCTTCCATGGACTAACAAGGGGTGCTCCTCGAGCTGCTACTGCAAGTGTGTGCTGCAGACTACAAAGACGGACATGTAAGGAGAGTGTGTGTGTGTGTGTGTGTGTGTGTGTGTGTGTGTGTGTGTGTGTGTGTGTGTGTGTGTGTGTGTGAGGGGGGGGGGATACCTCTTAAGCATCCAGATTTTCACAGAATGTCCAGATTTTTGCTTCATATTTTTGGTCTATTCCTCATAAAATTTGTGATTTTGGTCTGTCTGCTTGTTTCAAGCCCTAGTATTTTGACATTACATACTTACTAGTTACAAGCACAACTCTCATCCTCTTACAGTAAGAAATCTGGAGAAAGCCCTTACAGTAAGAAATCTGGAGAAAGCCAAAAATAATGGGGGAGCAAAGGCCCCAGTTCAGGGATAGATTTTAATTATTGTGCTTACAACTTAAACAAGCTGCTAGAATAAAAGGATTTGAATTAGGGTTCATTTTCTGAAGGATTTGAAGTCTGAAAGTCAAATAAAATTTCTGTCACTATTTAATTACTTAAATTCTCCCTGGTTTGCTAGAAAACCACACATTTTTCAGTAGAACACTTCACAAATATGAGGCAAAAATCTGAACAGTTGAGATGTATGGTTGGAAGCCAATGTTTGCTATTATTTATCTGTTTAATTTGAACCAGTAGGAAAGTTATGCAATTAAAAACGTTCTAGGAAACCACTCTTTGAGATCTCTGAGTGTCTCCTATACTGTTTGTGCCTCATTTTTTGTTTACTCAAAGTGGCTGACTTCAACAAGTCCTAGACCATGACCCTTAGTCTGTGCTCTTAATTATTTCACATATAAACAAGCATGCATATACACATAAATATATATACACATAAATACATGCACACAGGCACACATACATGTATGTATCCCCATGTAGATCAGCTATATGTTAGTTGAATATATATCAGTCAAATGACATGCACATGGTGAATAAAATACTGCAGAACAGTGCTGTCAGTGCAGATACATGGAATACTGGGTAAGGGAGTTTTTTTGCCAGTATTTATTTATTTATTTATATTTGTTTACCGTGAAAGCCTGGTTGGGTCATAAAGAACCTTTTTTTCAGCAGAGGCTCGGGGGAGGATGCCACTGTTTCACAGAACATTTTAACAGAAGTAGTCAAAATACACAATGATAATATTATAGGCTGTTTTACAATACATGCCAAACATAACATTGAGTGTGACACATTTACAATTACAAGTTTTAAAATCAGAAGATGTCAGTTGGATAGAAAATAAACGTATCTGCATGTGAGGAAATAGGCAGAGTAAAAGGAAGCATTCCAGTGGAATAAACAGATAATTTTGCAATAATTAGCATTAGAGTGAAATGCTTAGGAAGGTGTATAGAGATAGTTCATTTATTCAAGATATTGATGGTACAGTTCAGCTCTCCATAACATCCCTAGATTTTAGTGAGTTTATTATTGACTTCCTGAGTATGACTATCAAATGTAGTTGATCATCAGTTTAAGTACTAGTAACTTGGTATAGGAGATAGCTTTAATGGTAGTTCAATTGGGTGAGGTAATGGAGAAGTTGCTTTGGCACTAGTATAGGTTTTATGGCTGAAGAACATGACCTTTTTTTCTTGGCACTGAACACAAGACTGAGTCCCTTAGACAATTTTCTACAGATGTAAATGCAGTCTGATTGCAGTTTTGGAGTTCAGAGATTGATCTGGCAGTTTGGCAGAAGACTGTAGAATTGCCTGCATATTGGATGATGGGGGCATTAGCAGAATGTAGGGGCAAATCATTAATGTATTTATCAGTTGCATGATCATGGATTATAGATATATATCTATAATCCATAATCACACAATACTGACCATGGAGTAGATAGATAGATAGATAGATAGATATATAGATAGATAGATAGATAGATAGATAGATAGATAGATAGATACATAGATAGATAGATAGATAGATAGATACATAGATAGATACATAGATAGATAGACAGATAGATCTAGTTGCAGGAGTGCAGGGGATGAAGTCCCCTATATGGGAAGTGGGGGTGGGGGGTTGCCTCACTGAAAATATACTTATGTGTACTGTTTTTGCACCATGTTTGATGACTCCATGTTTCTGTGATTTGGATTTAGAAAACAGACTACAGGCAAAGTATACTTTCAGTGAATCACTATATATATATATATATATATATATATATATATATATATATATATATATCTATATATATATATATGGGTCTACCTGACAACACCGACACATCACAACACCGACAACGAAATCACCGACACCACATAACCGACAGTTCACAAACACGAAACCTCACATGCCCGACAACAAAATCACTGACACCACATAACCGACAGTTCACAAACACGAAACCTCACATGCCCAACACACCATAATAACGACAATCAACAAACAAAACAAATCCCTTGTCCAAAAAGCACACACACAACACAAGCACACCAAAATCCTTACAAACCCACACTAAACCTCACATACACAACTATCTACAACCTTAACCCAAAACCCTAAGGTCCGTCACTATCGCACACTTACCGAACCCGCGCCCTAACCCTAACTCACTTAACCCGCCCCTAACCCAAAGACTATCACTACCGCACACGTACCTAACCCGCGCCCTAACCCTAACTCACTTAACCCACCCCTATCCCTACAGACCGTCAATATCGCACAAAGTACAGTTTTGTACCTACCATAAATGTAGATGTCCGAACCAGATAGCATCTGCAGTCATAACAAATGGGTTGTCCTGTCGTCAGGCAGCCCTTCGGTCGGCCGGATTCCAAAGTCTGGGTCCGGCTTCGGCTGATGTCGCACTTCACCCGACGTCATCTCTGCTGGTCTTCGGGTATAAAGGCATCAGCTGACGCCATTTTCCTCAGTGTTTCTTGCCCCAGATGTCAGTTGCCCTCTAGGAAAGCTAAATTTTGGAGAAATGCCAATGTTTCCAAAATAGTAGAAGGCAAATACAAAAAATAAGCATGTATGTACATATATACAAACAAATACACCATAAGAGACTCCCCCCCCAGCTAGCTATTAGGAGGGTAAATACCCTAGGAGTACCACAGAGGGGAAGGAGGGTGGGTAATCCTGACTGCAGATGCTATCCTGTTCGGACATCTACATTTATGGTAGGTACAAAACTGTACTATGTCCTTCAAGGATGCATCTGCAGTCATAACAAATGGGTAGAATACCATAGCCAAACTAGGGGAGGAGGAAGAAGAATTATGGTGTAGTTAGGATCCCTTGCAATACAAGCGGTTGCAAACCCTGCTCGGGATCTAGAGTATAGAGGTAAATTATAATGCTTGGCAAATGTATGCACGGAGGTCCAAGTAGCCGCCTCAATAATGTCCTTGGTTGCCACTCCTCGTAAGAAAGCTGTGGTAGTGGCTGTAGCCCTTGTAGAATGAGGTCTTATGTTCTGTGGAACTGGTTTTCCATGGTAGGAGTAACAGAATTTTATGCAATTTCCTATCCATTTGGAGATTGTCTGTTTGGAAATTGCTTTTCCTTCCCTTCCTGTTGCATAGGCTACTAAAAGCTGGTCAGTTTTTCTGTTACTTTTGGTTCTGTCCAGGTAGTAGCGTAACTGTCTATGTACATCCAAGGTATGCAGTAGCCTTTCCCCCCTGTTCTGTGGATTGGGAAAGAAGGTAGGTAGGTGGATTGCCTGGTTTAAAGACACTCTGGATACCACCTTAGGCATAAATGTAGGATTAGTTCTCATGGACACTCTATCTTGATGGAAGATTAGGAAGGGTTGTACTGCCATTAAGGCCTGTAGTTCCGAAACCCTCCTTGCTGAAGTAATTGCCAGTAGGAAAGCAGTTTTCCATGATTAGTTGTTGAAGATCTGCTGTTGCTGCTGGTTCAAATGGAGGGAGTGTCAATTTTTCTAGCACAAAGTTCAAGTCCCATGCTGGTAATGGTGGTTTCCTAGGAGGTTTTACATTCTTGATCCCTCTGAGGAATTGCCTGAGTAGAGGATGCGAAAAGACAGGTGGATCGAAGCTGTATTCTGCAGAAATAGCTGATGCATGTATCTTGATGGAGGAATAGGACAGGCCCGTATGTAGAAGCTCTGCCAAGTACTCCAGGATGTTAGCAATGTCTATGTTCGACACGTCTTTTCCTCTTTCAGTACTCCAAATGAGAAACCTTTTCCATTTTCCTGCATAGTTCCTTCTTGTTGAAGGTCTGCGGGCTTCAAGGATAATGTCTTTAACCCTTTGGGATAAGTCTGGGTTAGTTGCTGTTATGTGATGTTCCAGGCAGTCAGTTGCAAGGTTTTTAGGTTTGGGTGCATGATGTTGTAGTTGTTCTGAGTTAACATCAAAGGCATGACCGGTATTGACCACATTCTCCGGAGACATGCTCCTCAGCAAAGGATACCAGTGTTGTCTTGGCCAATTCGGAGCTATCAGAATTATCCTTGGACGTTCCTCTTTGATTTTCAGTAGTACCTTGTGCATCAAAGGAAGGGGTGGAAATGCATATGCTGTCAGGCCTTTCCAACTGAAGGATAGAGAGTCCACCTTCCATGCAAGTGGGTGGCATGTCCTTGTGCAGAATTTTTTGAGCTGGTGATTGAGTGGGGATGCGAATAGGTCTATTTGTGGCATTCCCCATTTCTTTGTGATGGCCTTGAAGAGGTCCAGGTGTAGCATCCATTCGTGAGCATCCGAAGTGGTTCTGCTTAACATGTCTGCTAGGGTGTTTTCTTTTCCCGGTACAAATATTGCCTGTAACTGGATGTTGTAGCTCAGAGCCATATTCCAAAGGTCCAGAGTCATTCTGCATAGGGGGTATGAATGAGTGCCTCCCTGTTTGTTGATGTACCACATGACTGTGGTGTTGTCTGTCCTTATCATTAAATGGCCTTCTTTGAGGAATGGTCTGAATTTCTGGATTGCTAGTTTTACTGCCAGCATTTCTTTTTGGTTTATGTGTAGGTGCAGCTGGTCTGGAGTCCACAATCCTTGTATGCACTTGTCCAACATGTGCGCCCCCCAGCCTAGGTCTGAGGCGTCCGTTG
This sequence comes from Protopterus annectens, assembly GCF_019279795.1. Taxonomy (NCBI): domain Eukaryota; kingdom Metazoa; phylum Chordata; order Ceratodontiformes; family Protopteridae; genus Protopterus; species Protopterus annectens. The sequence goes on along the minus strand of NC_056743.1, from coordinate 657,661,739 downwards.
TGATGGTTTGGTTTGCTTGAAAGTTGTGGAAGGGCAAGCCTGGGTTTGACTGGCATGCTTGAGCCCACCATAGGAACTCTTGTTTCAGGCATGGGATTAGTGGGATTTTGGTTTCTAAGCTGTGCCTGTGTTGAGACCATAAATTCTTTAGGTACCACTGTAGCTTTCTTATATGCAGTCTGGCATGGGGGACCGGGATTATGCATGATGCCATGAAGCCCAAGGCCTGCAGTACTTTTCTTGCTGTTAGTTTGTTCTGCTTTGTTAATGCCAAGAAGTAAAGAGGGAGTTGTTCTTGTTTTTCTGCAGTTAGGAATGCCATTTGTTTTACTGTGTCCAATTCCGCACCCAAGAATGTTCTTGTCTGGGATGGTATCAGTCTTGACTTTTAAATTGACTGTGTATCCCAGGGCTTGTAGTAAGCAAATGACTCTTTGTAAATCTGTTGTCAGCTTGCTTTTGTTGTCCGCTTGTAACAGGCAGTCGTCCAGGTATGGATAAATTTGGATTCCCTGTAGCCTGCAATGAGCGATTACTGATGCCAGGCATTTTGTGAATACTCTGGGCAGTAGATAAGCCAAAGGGCAATGCTGAGAATTGATAATGCTCTGATCCTGCAAGAAATCTGAGGTATCTTCTGCAATTTGGTCGTATGGGGACGTGCAGGTATGCCTCCTTGAGATCTAGAGTTACCAGCCAACACTCCTTGCCCAGCATGGGAAGAAGTTGCTGTAGGGTCAGCATTTTGAATTTTGGGACAATGATGTATGTGTTTAAGACGGACAGGTCGAGAATAGGTCTCCAACTTTTCTCTTTTCTTGGTACTAGGAAGAGTCTGGAGTAGAATCCTTTGCCCTGTTGTGTTATTGGTACTCTTTCCACAGCTCTCATCTTTGTTAATTGAGCTATCTGCTTTAGAGCTTCTGTTTTTTGATTTGGAGGTAGGTTTGGCATTCCTCTTTTTACTGGTAAAGTGTGGAAGTGGAACCTGTAGCCTTGGTCTATGGTCTGCAAAATCCACTTGTCTTTTGTGATATAGTGCCAATTTTTCGAAAATAAGGCTAACTTTCCGCCTAAAGGTGCTGCTATTTGCTCCCTGGTAGGCGGAGTCAGAGCCAAGTCACTGTGATTGTCCAGTTGCAGTGGCAGTGGTTGTGTCTGTGCCTCGCTGGTTATTGCCTTGCCACTGGCGTCCTCTATAGACACCTCCTCTGGATTGATTTCTGCCTCTAGAGCGTCTATTCCTGCCTCTTTGAGATTTTGAGGAGTCTGGAAAGGACCAATTTTTGGCAGGCCAGTTCCTGCTAAACCTTGGGGGCTGAACCTGTAAGAAATCCTTAACTGTTTGTACAGATTTTGCCTTCTCTTCCATTTTCTTCATTACTTGCTGAGCAGGGGTACCAAATAGACTGGCCTTATCCATAGGAGCATCTAACAGCTTTGCTTTAACATGATCCGGCAAGACCTGTTCTTTCAACCATGCATGCCTTCTTATCACGGTGCCAGTCATGGCTGATCTAAATGAAGCCTCCAGTGCATCATAGCCACATTTTAAAGAATGGTTACTAACCTGCTGAATGTTATTCACCATTTCTAAAACATATTTCTTATCTAAGGATTCATCAGAGGACAGCTTCTTAGTTAAAACTTGGACTAACAAGGGCTCCTCGAGCTGCTACTGCAAGTGTGTGCTGCAGACTACAAAGACGGACATGTAAGGAGAGTGTGTGTGTGTGTGTGTGTGTGTGTGTGTGTGTGTGTGTGTGTGTGTGTGTGTGTGTGTGTGTGTGTGTGTGTGAGGGGGGGGGAATACCTCTTAAGCATCCAGATTTTCACAGAATGTCCAGATTTTTGCTTCATATTTTTGGTCTATTCCTCATAAAATTTGTGATTTTGGTCTGTCTGCTTGTTTCAAGCCCTAGTATTTTGACATTACATACTTACTAGTTACAAGCACAACTCTCAACCTCTTACAGTAAGAAATCTGGAGAAAGCCAAAAATAATGGGGGAGCAAAGGCCCCAGTTCAGGGACAGATTTTAATTATTGTGCTTACAACTTAAACAAGCTGCTAGAATAAAAGGATTTGAATTAGGGTTCATTTTCTGAAGGATTTGAAGTCTGAAAGTCAAATAAACTTTCTGTCACTATTTAATTACTTAAATTCTCCCTGGTTTGCCAGAAAACCACACATTTTTCACTAGAACACTTCACAAATATGAGGCAAAAATCTGAACAGTTGAGATGTATGGTTGGAAGCCAATGTTTGCTATTATTTATCTGTTTAATTTGAACCAGTAGGAAAGTTATGCAATTAAAAACGTTCTAGGAAACCACTCTTTGAGGTCTCTGAGTGTCTCCTATACTGTTTGTGCCTCATTTTTTGTTTACTCGAAGTGGCTGACTTCAACAAGTCCTAGACCATGACCCTTAGTCTGTGCTCTTAATTATTTCACATATAAACAAGCATGCATATACACATAAATATATATACACATAAATACATGCACACAGGCACACATACATGTATGTATCCCCATGTAGATCAGCTATATGTTAGTTGAATATATATCAGTCAAATGACATGCACATGGTGAATAAAATACTGCAGAACAGTGCTGTCAGTGCAGACACATGGAATACTGGGTAAGGGAGTTTTTTTGCCAGTATTTATTTATATTTGTTTACCGTGAAAGCCTGGTTGGGTCATAAAGAACCTTTTTTTCAGCAGAGGCTCGGGGGAGGATGCCACTGTTTCACAGAACATTTTAACAGAAGTAGTCAAAATACACAATGATAATATTATAGGCTGTTTTACAATACATGCCAAACATAACATTGAGTGTGACACATTTACAATTACAAGTTTTAAAATCAGAAGATGTCAGTTGGATAGAAAATAAACGTATCTGCATATGAGGAAAGAGGCAGAGTAAAAGGAAGCATTCCAGTGGAATAAACAGATAATTTTGCAATAATTAGCATTAGAGTGAAATGCTTAGGAAGGTGTATAGAGATAGTTCATTTATTCAAGATATTGATGGTACAGTTCAGCTCTCCATAACATCCCTAGATTTTAGTGAGTTTTATTATTGA
>NC_056743.1:657643644-657653644 GCF_019279795.1 Protopterus annectens | reverse complement strand
AGTAACACACAAAAATGTTTTAAATTAAGTACGTTCCATGTAAACATTTTGTGTAGGATTTTATTGCAGCAGTAATTCCTTTAGTCACTGTTGCTTTTCATTAGATTTTCTTAATGATTACATTTAATGGAAATCATAGTTTTATATGTTTTCTGATGAAATCTTACTTGATAAATAAAAGACAGAAATGCTTACACAGAGGAAGGGCAGTTTGGTTGAAAGCTTTGTGTACATTAAAATCTTATGATTATTCGAGTGATTATGTTTTTTCTTGTGGTTTTGTATACTTAAAAGACATTATAGGTGTAGTACTTTTAGAATATTTTTTTTGTTTTGGTTTTAGTTTTTTTCATTTTTTTTTATCCCACGATATAGTCTCACAGTGCCCGGGTGCGCACACACACACACACACACACACACACACACACACAAACAAACAGTAAATAAATGAAAAAACAGACATAACTTTTAGTTATGTACTTACCATAACTTTAGATGTTTGGGATCCATCTCGCCTACATTCTGTACTGATGGGCTCGGAGCCGATCCCTCGGCTCCGACTCGGCACGCTATGCTATAGAGCGAGGCCTCTTATTGGCTGAGCTATTTCTTATCCCAGGATGCACCACCACTAATCCCCCAGATCTTGTTTGTCCGCATTCATGTACACATGCACAACTTGTTTATATAACATTGTTAGATGTTTCAAGATGAAACAACAGGATTCGGACCTTCTGATATCCTCTGATCTCCAAGGAAGGGGGAAGGAGGGTGGGTTATTAGGAATGTAGGCGAGATGGATCCCAAACATCTAAAGTTATGGTAAGTACATAACTAAAAGATGTTATGTGATCCTATCTTGCCTACATTCTGTACTGATGGGACAGCGTCCTAGCACCTAAATCCCGGGTGGCTCATTGGAAAACACTCCTGAGCACTGTGGAACCAAATGAAGCTCGTCCTCTAGATGCCACTTCCAATTTGTTGTGGGAAATGAAAGTGTGCGGGGAAGACCATGTAGCCGCAGCACAAATGTCACTAATGGCAAGCTTAGAATGAAATGCTATCGAAGTAGCCATAGCCCTTGTAGAATGAGCTTTGACAGAGGTGGTAAGCTCTTTGTTAGAATAAGAATAAACTTGAGTAATACAGTCCCTGATCCATTTGGCAATAGTGACCTTTGTAACAGCTTTACCCAATTTATTGTCTGCAAAGGATACAAACAACTGATCTGTTTTCCTTGTTTGTTTGGTCCTGTCTAAATAAAAACGCAACTGCCTGTGGACATCTAGTGTGTGGAATATGAATTCCGCTTTGTTAGAATATTTTGGAAAAAAAACTGGAAGTTCTAACGATTGCTGTAAGCAGAAACTGGAAAAAACTTTAGGGACAAAGGAAGGATTTGGCCTGAGAGATACTCTGTATTTGTGAAAAACCAAGTACGGGGGTTTTACAGACAAAGCTTGAAGCTCTGAAACTCTTCTGGCAGAAGTAATCGCCACCAGAAAAGCAGTCTTCCACGATAGAAATTTTAGATCACATGTAGCTGCCGGTTCAAAGGGGGAGGAAGTTAAGGCGCGTAACATCACATCGAGATCCCATGGAGGAGCAGGATGAGAAATCAGAGGTCTTAACAGAGCAGCACCTTTCAAGAAGGTCTTACACAATCTGTTGCTCATTAAAGGTGGGTTTATAGATTCATGAAAATTGGAAATCGCTGCCAATTGAACCTTGATGGTAGAGACTGAAGAGCCTTGATTGAAAAGAGAAGTTAAAAATGTTAGTACTTCTGCCACGGGAATAGAGATGGGATCCAGGCCCTGGAGTTGAGCCCAAATAGCAAATCTTTTCCATTTGCTAGAATACAGTTTCTTTGTAGCAGACTTATGGGCCGAAGATAATATGTGTACAACCTCTGGATCCAATGTATGACTCCTGACTATAGTCGGAAGAGGAGGAGCCAAGCCGTCAATTTTAAGGTGTGCAGGGACTGGTGGAATAGTCCCGACTGATGAACCAAAAGGTCTGGGATCTGATCCAGGAACCATGGACCTTCCAGAGCATATTTCCGAAGATAGGGAAACCATACTTGACGAGGCCAGTAAGGAGCAACTAAGATCATTTTGCTCCCCAAGAGAGATGCCTTTTGGATCACCCTGGGAAGGAGAGGAACTGGGGGGAAGGCATAAAGCAAGCCGGTGGGCCAAGGATGGGCTAGTGCATCCATGGGGCTCTTCCCCGGAGCCGGGGTTAGGGAGAAGAATTCTTTGCACTTTGCATTCAGTGGAGTCGCGAAGAGGTCGCAACACGGAACTCCCCATTTGCTGAAAATCTGACTTGCAACTGTCATGTTCAGAGACCATTCGTGAGGAGAGAGGATGGTTCTGCTCAGTCTGTCGGCTATCACATTGGACTTGCCCGGGATATGAGTAGCCACTAGAAAGCGTTTGGTCGAGACTGCCCATTCCCAGACTCTCATGGCCTCTCTGCAAAGAGGATAGGATCTGGTCCCTCCCTGTTTGTTCAGGTACCAGACAACTGATGTTGTCTGAGTGAACGGCAATTACGCCCTGAGGGAGGTAATCGTGAAGGGCTTGAAGGGACAGAAGCACTGCCCTCATTTCTAGGATGTTGATATGAAGTAGGGTCTCTTCTGGGTGCCATTTGCCTTGGACTGACCTGCCCAGGGAATGCCCCCCCCCACCCCATCTGGGAGGCGTCCGTTGTCAAAGTGGCCGCAGGAGGAGGTGGAACAAAGGGTCGTCCCTGATCCAAATTGGAGGGCACTAGCCACCAGCGAAGGTCCCGTTTGCATGTTTCCGTGATCCATATGAGGTGACTGAGAGGGAGTTCCTAAAAGGACCACTGAGTTGAAAGAAGCCACTGGAGAATTCTCATGTGCAACCTTGCCAAGGGGACTAGAAGAACCGTGGCGGACATGGATCCCAATAACTGCAGGACCATTCTGGCTGGGGCTTTGGACCTGGGAAGTAAGGCTCAAACTTGAGTCTGTATGGTTTGTATTCTGTCTGTAGGTAGATTGACCCGCATTCTGTTTGAGTCTATCTCTACCCCTATGAATCTTATTCGTTGAGATGGCAGCAACACAGACTTTGGCCAATTGAAGGTGATTCCAAGGGAATTGCCCAGTGATATAGTGGCTTGTAGGCTCCGCAGTAGTAGATGCTTAGAGGTGGCAGTTAGGAGCCAGTCGTCTAGATACGGAAACACCTGGAATCCTAGACTTCTCAGGTGAGCAGTCACGACTGCCAAGCACTTGGTGAACACCCTGGGGGCTGTGGTGAGACCAAAGGGCAGCGTGAACTGAAAATGACTGCCTCCTAGGCTGAAGCGCAGATGTCTCCTGGACGCTTGATGTACCATGATATGGTAATAAGCGTCCTTGAGATCTATGGAGCACATCCAAACACCTTTCTCCAGCAATGGGAGAATGGTTTGTAGGGTGACCATTCGAACTTGGACTTTCTGACTGAACGGTTTAGAATGCTGAGGTCCAAAATGGGCCTCAAGTCCCCGGTCTTTTTTGGCACCAAAAAGAATCTTGAGTAAGTCCCTAATCTGATCTGGTCTGCGGGGACCGGTTGGATGGCTCCTTTTTGCAGCAGCTTTGAAACTTCTGAGGCTGCAGTATCCCGTTGACTGGGTGGCGGGTCCGGGATTTTTTTGGACTGAGGTGGAGGGTGAGAGAAAGGGATGGTGTAACCTCCGGCGATAATTCGAAGCACCCATCGGTCCTGAGTGATACCTTCCCAGGCTTTTAGGTGCTTCGAGAAACGACCCCCGGCTGGTTCTGGAGCTGCACAGTCGGGCAGTCCCTCAGGGACTGTGAAAGGCTGAAGTGCCACGAAAGGACTCGCGGTCTCCAGTGTTGCGAGGGCCTCTGCCGCCTCTGGGACGGCGTCTTCCGGAAGAATTTCCCCCTCCCCTGCCTCTTGAAGGGGGATCCTCCTGCTGAGAGGGGTAAGGCTTCTGAGATCTACGGAACCACATTTTCCCTCCTCTTTTAGCCTTGGGATAAGGCCGAAAGGGAGTGGAAAACCGTGCCCCTACGGCAGTCAGAGTCTTACCCTGCTGTTCGCAGCGGGTCAGTGTGTCCTTTACCTTGGGTCCAAACAGGAGGACCCATCAAAGGCGTCGGCAAAGGAAGACTTAAAGGCCTCTACGAAATGACACAGGCGGAGCCAGGCTTGTCTCCATAGAGCAATGCCTGTACCCGCCGCTCTACTCGCCCCTTCGGCCGCATAAGAAATGAGCCTCATGGATGAGTTTGAAATGGACGACAATGTAGCCAGCTGAGAGCCAACCGTCTGGGCCAGCTCCTCAGGCAGGTTACCCAAGAGGGTATCGGATAGTTCTTTAATCAGATCCCTCTGGAATCTAGTAAAGTGCGTAAGGTAGTTCAAGGACCTTAATGTAAAGGCCGCTGAACTTAGGGTGTGCTTTCCGTACCGATCCATTTCCTAGACTCCTTATTAGGAGGATGGACGGACATCGAAGCCTCTGCTACATCTTGCTGGGTAGCAGATGCCACCACCAAAGCATCTACAGCCACACCTTTAGTTAGAAATTCTTTTTCAGGGGCTGCCGAGAGGAACTTATTCGGACGAGCAGGCACCGGTTCCACAGAGTCTGGGTGTTCCCACGCCCTTCGACAGATCAAATCCAAGAGCTCGTCGAAGGGCGGAGACACCCAGGAGGTGGAGGGCTGAGCCCCGAAGGCCTTAAGGAACACCAACTCATCAGCAGAAGGGGGTTTGGACTGCCAGCCGCCTCGTTGTTTAAGGGCTTCCAGGATGTCTGCAAAGGAGACATCATCCGAGGATTACTTAGGGGACCCCTCTCAATCATCGAGATCAGTGTCTGATGTAAGAGACTCATCAGGGGAGTCAACGTGCTTCCTCTTGCATGATCTTTTCCTGGGGGGTTCTTCCGAAGAGGCTTCAGAAGGACCTCCAGGAGGGGGGGAAACCCCAGTGGGGGTAACCTCAGGCCCCGGGGCTCCGCTGTCTAAGGACAGGGGGACTGCCAAAGACCCAGTCTCGGTATGCAGGGAAGGAGCTGGGGAGACCGTGGAGGTAGCCAAAGATGATTTGGCTAACGCACTCCTCATAGCCCTGAAGGCGGGACCACCAGAATCCTGGGAGGGTCCCACCTCCATGGCCATGACAGTAGACGGCACTCCTGCCGCCAACGCACCAAGAGGGAGACTTGGGACTGAAAACATCAATCCCGAAGCATCCCCCCCGGGGCCAACGGAAGAAGTCCGTGTACTGAACTCCGACCCAAGAGCCGGAGTTGGAGTAAGGGTCGGGCCCGACCCTAAAACCTCCACCGGTTCCACCAGCACCGGCTCCAACGGTGCTGAGGCTGTTGGAGGAGGAACCATAGTAGGGAGGTGGACCATCGGCTCCGAAGCCGAATGGGCTGGAGCCGAAACTAGCTTTTGGAACACCGGAGACTGGAAACGTCTTAGGAGCACCCTGTTGATGTCCGAATCAGACATCTTGGATGATCTGGACGATACCGATCGGGTCCGAACCGATTTCTCCATCGGCTCCAAAGGACTAGGGGACCGGCTCCGAATGGATTCTACCACTATCGGCTCCGAGAGAGATCTCAAGGCAATTTCCCTCGGTGCCGATAAGGACTTCAGCTCCGAAGGGGAAGAGTCTGAGCCGGTAACCCTCATCGGCTCCAATATCAGTGGAGCCGATGAAGGTGACCCGCCTCTCGATGCCCCAGTCCTCTGCTCTGAAACCAGAGGGGTCGAGGCTGGAGGCATCGAGGCAGACCGTTCCGCCCTCGGCTCCGAAGTCCATGGAGCCGATGGAGAAGTCTGCCTAGGTTTTTTGGCAGTCGGTTCCGACAGACTGGTCGGAGCCGACGCTTTCTTCTTTTTTGAAGGAGAGGGAGACGAAGATAAAGCCTCCTCGAAGGATGGCTTGATTAACCCCTTAAGGATTAATTTGTTTTTCCTCTCCTGGAGGACCCTTAATGAGAAGGCGTGACACACGCTACATGATTTTTGTAGGTGCTTGGCGCCTAAACAGTAAACGCACGAGGAGTGGTCGTCCGTTATGGACATCTTAAAACCACACCTCATGCATTTTTTAAACCCGGAGGGTTTATGCTCTTTGGACATGACTAGAGACACAGTTATCTAAGATAACACAAAAACTAGCTAGATAAGTTCAAATTATAAAGTTTTTCTTTTTTTTTTTTTTTTTACACAATAACACAGTGCACAAGAAAAAACACAGAAAGAGAGGGTCAAGACCCTCTAACTAAAATGGGTACTTGACCCACAAATAAACGCTAGAATAGCAAAAGGGGAAGGCCCCTCTAACTAAAATGGGAAACCTTCCCTTAACAAAAAGAACAACTTTCTCAACAAAATCACCAAATTCACACACCTATCACAACAATAGCTGTTAAAACAGCTTTTGGGTTGAAAACGAGCAAATTCCTGACAGGAAAAGTCTAAATAAATTAGTACTTAGCCCAGCCAAGTTGAGACCACGTCTTAGCTTGTAAGCGGCAAACGAGATCTGGGGGATTAGTAGTGGTGCTCCTGGGATAAGAAATAGCTCAGCCAATAAGAGGCCTCGCTCTATAGCATAGCGTGCCCTCGGCTCCGAGCCCATCAGTACAGAATGTAGGCGAGATAGGATCACATAACATCTTATGTTTACTGCACTTATTTGTTGAAACCTTAATGGCTGGTTATGTTCTCTAAGGGAGAACCTTTTTTTACAGAGCAGTTCCAGCAAAAACATTCTAACTGCCCAGATACTCTGTAGAATAAACAAATAAATAAATAAAAGGATTGCACATCACAGGCAAAGGTACAATATATTTATGAAGAAGAAACACATTAGGGCACTAGCAGTGGAGAATGATTACAAGAGATATGAAAATGAGCTAATGACCTGTACACATTGGGCTTAATTCCAAAAGAGTTGCTCTCAGCGCAGGTGACCACTTACACTAACAGCAGGCTAAGAGCAGGTCTTTTGGAATCTGTACTCCTGTGTAAGTGAGTTTACAAATAGGTCTTGCACAAAAGTAAGTCACACACACTGAGAGCAAGTCTCATATATGATATGATATGATATGAAATGGGATGAAGTAGCAGCTAGAGAGATTGAAACAAAGTTAAGAAAAGCATCTAATTGGAAAACCCTAGGCCCAGACACAGTACCTAACTTTTGGTTAAAAGTATTAACATCTTTGCACAAGGATTTAGCCAAGAGTAAGAACTATTTATATGAGCACACCGAACAGAGACCATCCTGGCTAACAACAGGCAAAACAATGCTCCTACTTAAGAGTGAACCTGCAAGCTACCCTAAAAATTATAGACCAATAACTTGCCTTCCGATGGCATATAAACTATACATGGGAAATTATGCTGGCAGGATATATAATCATTTAGCAGAAAACTCAACTATGGCAGTAGAACAAAAGGCCAATAAAAGAAAGTCATATCAAACAAAGGATCATTTGTTGTTAAATATTAAATAAAGTCATACTGGAAAAGTGAAAAAAGGGGAAGAATTTAAGTATGGCATCGACTGACTATAAAAAAGCATTTGATAGTATCCCACATTCATGGATAAAAGAGTGCTTAAAAATGTATGACACACACCCTACACTGATTGACTACATTACAGTGACCATGAAACAGTGGCAGACCACTTTGCAAATAAGCCATGATAAAGGACAGATTATTATCCCAGGGATAAAAATGAAAAGGGGGGTATTCCAGGGTGACTCTCTTGTCACCATTGCTATTCTGCCTTGCCTTTAACCCATTAAGCTGTTTACGTAACAGCTTAGGCCATGGCTACAGTTTTGCTCCTAAAAACAACTAAGTGTAAAGACTTCTCGTCTTCTCTTTGTCGATGATTTAAAACTTTAGAATTCATCAGATGAGGAACTGAAAGTACAGATGCAGGTTGTCAAAACTTTTTCAGATGATATGAGAATATCATTTGGTCTTGAAGTGTGCAAAAGCAACCTTTAAAGCAGGAAAACTGCAGCACCAAGAACACATCAGTTTGGGAAAAGAATGTGAGATAAAAGAACTTGAGCAAAAGGGAGTGTATAAATATTTGGGAATTGATGAAGGATCAATAGTAAAACATGAACAAATGTTAATAAAACTTAGTAAGGAATAATTTAGAAGACAAATTAATTCTGAAAACAGCACTGACATCTAGGAATAAAATCCAAGCTATAAAACAATTTGCTCTTCCTGTCCTAACTTACAGTTTTGTAGTTATTGACTTGCCCCAAAACGTATTGGATAGATTAGATAGGAAAACAAGAAGGATGCTTCATGCTCACCAAATGATTTATAAAAATCAGTGTATACTAAGATTATATATTCCCCATTCTGAAGGAGGAATGGGCCACCTTGAAATTGACTACATGTATAGCTCTGCAATTGTGGGACTCCACACATATCTGCTGACCTCACAAGACTCAAAAGTAGTGAAAGTTTTGAAACATGAGGAGAATAAATCTAAGATGACTTTTAGGCTTAATTTAGCAGAAGCATATTGGCATCAAGCAGGAATGGAAATCAAACCAGAAGTAGATAAAAATCAGGCAACAACTGAATGTCCCAAAAAACAAAAGAAAGACTATAACATAAAGGACCAGATGAGAAGGCAAGAAATGTGGAAAAAAACATAAATATAGTTGCAAGCATAGAAAACTTCTGTTAGAACCTCATGTTGATCAGGGATGAATGCAGAAATAGTTAAGGAGAGGTGAATTCAAATCAAGAGAAGAAAGGTTAATATTGGTGGGCTGAAATAGTGGGCTATGTACACGCTGGTTTACAAAGTCAATTGACCATGTGGGAGAAACTGACAAATGTAGATTTTGTAAAACTGAATTGGAAACAGTCGTACACCTTGTTGTTGGTTGAGACATATTAATGGCAGAAGGACTGTACACTGAAAGACATAATGATGTGCAAGACTGTTACACTGGGGATTGTGCAAACATTATGACACTGAAGTGACTGAAAAATATTGGAAACATGAGCAACAAAGCATCATAGAAAGTATGAAGTTTATATCACATGGGATCACCGATTACCAACAGTTCAAAAGATAGATGCTAGAAAACCAGATATAGTGGTCCATGAAAAGAAGACAAAAGTAGCACTGATCATTGAAATCACCACACCTAGTGACTACAGTGTCTTACGTACAGAGAGAGACACAAAGTTATAAAATATCAGGATCTGAAGGAAGAAACGAAAGCAATGTGGAAGAAAGATACCCAGACAGTTCCAATAGTAGAAGGAGCAACAGGTCTTATAAAAAAGAATTTATAATTGTATTTAGTTATGTTAGCGATCCATGTAATCACGTATGAATTGCAGAAGGAGTCATTACTGGGCACATTGCAGGTGCTGCAAAGAGCACTTTTGGCTGACATCAAAGATTGAAACAATACTAAATTCATGAACTTTAATCATACTTTGACTTAGGAATGGGGTCCATTCCCGTCAAGGTATTAGAAACCCAAAAGACGTGGAGAAATTAAAAAAGAAAGAGCAAGTCTTTCAGAGTTAGAGCAGACTTACACTACACAACTCTTTTGGACTCTATCCCACTGCTTGCACTGCATGCATCAGAAGATATGTAAACTAGGTTTACATCATGTATCAAAGGAAGACTATTAAAATATGTGGGAATATGGAGAAAGGACATGAGATATAAGAAGGATAAATAGTTTAGCAGGAAAAAAATCTGTGCAAAGTACAACACATTGGTAAATGGAGAAGAGTATAAAGGGAGGGAGGTATGAGTAGATGAGGTGAATATAGTTATAGCAGAAAAGTTAAATCTATATAAAAACTGCCTCAGAATATTAAAAATGGGATCTGGTAATATTATACAATTGGTATTATAAATTCGTTTCATTATTTATTAATAGTTTTCAATCAAAATGTTAAGAA
>NC_056743.1:657606144-657638644 GCF_019279795.1 Protopterus annectens | reverse complement strand
GAGTGAAGGATAGAGAATAGTTTCCTTGTTCTGATATTTATTAATTCATGGAATACATAGCTCAAGGGGTAGTAGCAGAAACAGCAACCATAAAAGGAGCCTGCCTTACTCACATCACATAATGATCAAAAGAAGATCATGCACTTTGATAAAGTTGCAAAATGACATGTGGAATACTGGCGCACACCAAAAAAAGCATCACTGAGAAAAATCATTGTACTATTCTAGGCTGTAGCTGTCCTATAGACAATGCAGAGAAAGGCAACAGAAATAGTAAAGGTTCTTCATAAAAAGCAACAAGAGATTAACATGTATTTGAAACAAGGGGGCACACAGCCAGAAGACATGATGGAGGTACTGAAGTACCTCAGGGAAGTCCACATAATCCTATGTAGCTGGGCACACAGACTCCTGTGCAGTTGGGTGCACACAGTTCTATGCAGTTGATTACAGAGTTTTATGCAGCTAGGGGCACATACTCCACTGCAGCTGGGTGCACATAGTCCTGTGCAGCTAGGCACACATAGTCCTCTGCAGCTGGGTGTGTGATGACGCACCACTGCCAAACAGTAACCAAGGAGCCTCAATCTTCACCACTGGCATCAGTGGGGGAAACGTTCACTGACAGGATGACAGGTACTCACACAGTATTTCCAGATGCAGCTCTCTACATCAAGCACAATTTCCCTTAAAAGCACACACAAACCACAGTCATTTACTGTAGTGCTGGGGATCCAGTCGTAGAACTACTTCCTTTTGTCATCTGTGTCACATAAGACTGTTGAAGGTGACACCATTCCTCTCAGCTCTTCTGCATTTGGTGGAGCACTTCAGTTTTAACATCTAAATCTGTGTCTGCTCCACTTCTACAGGAGACTACTGCAATTTATTTTCTTTCATTGTCTCCATTGTACAGCCAATGAAATAGGAACTTCCTGGAACTTGTCACAGTCAGAACAGACCTTAGTGGAAATGCAATCAACACAGGATAGGGGTGCGGTAGTGCTGAAGGAATTGTCTCCCCATGTTTATTGTGCATCTGTTAAGTAAGTGGTGCATTTGGAGCCTGTGTGTGTGTGTGTGTGTGTGTGTGTGTGTGTGTGTGTGTGTGTGTGTGTGTGTGTATATATACTCATGCACACAGGCACAGGCATAGCTCTGCTTTTTAGCTGCTGTATCTAATTTTTGCTCATATTTTCACTATGTCCTTTGACTCTTTCATAGGAGTTTTAATTTTCTGGTAAATCACTGAGGATTCCAACCATTCAGTTATGTCAGTCATTAGAGTTTCATAGTTCTTATTGTTCAGAAATGTATTTTAATACCACACCTGTTGTTCTATTAACTTTAACTGTAGTGCAATATTTAAAAATTGTTCCTTTCTGGGACAGTTGTTCCTCTATTATCTTTCACTTTGTCCAGAATTGTTGAACAAAGAAGTTAACAGGCATTTTGGTCTGTTCCTCATAACATGTGTGGCTTTTGGTCAAGTTGTTGTGGATTACATTTATTAAATAATGATAGACACAAGTTTCAGACTTCATATCTTTCAGAAAATGTTTGTTAATACAAAGCTTGTTATTCTAACAATGTTTTAAGAAAGTGAGAGCAATATTTAAAATACATCTGAGTATTTGTCTCTGATTCTTGAGTTAGGTTGAGAAGGCAGAGGGGGCTGCAATGGGTTGTAGTGCACGGCTCCAAGGACAAGAAGCAAGTGGCTGAAATGGTCTCATCTGGGTTTGCATGTGTGTGCTGGTACAAGGGGTATATCTCTCAATTGTTCTTAATTTTGCCTCATATTTTCGATCTGATCCTCATAAATCAATGGTTTGCTGGTAAATTGTGGCTTGCAGTCACCAAATAATGACATATGTGGGCTTTGGACTTAAGTCTTCCAGAAAATGCTTGCTAATACAAGCTGTTATACTAGCAACTTTTGAAGATATGCAATATTTAATACCTATTCCTGATTTTGGGTTTTTGTTCATTGAGATTAGTGGTTGAGAGTGATCAGTGAAGTTGCAGTGGGTCACAAAGTATGTCTATAAACCTATAAGAAAAATGGCACCAAGTGAAATGTTTCAGAACAATGCCATGCTTCAAATTACTATTAAACATGTGTTTTGCATTACCTACAAATGCAGTAATACATGTTTGGGAGGGTGTGTGGGCTACAACAGTCTCAAGACCAAACATGGTCATTAGTATATACATCCTGCCACTGATTATGGATGTAATGTACATTTTCCTGTTTTTTCTTCTAACAATATCACTTCATACTATTTTAAGGTATAGTCAGTATGTGGGGGATTAGTACACATTTAAAGATATAACTTCCTAGAATAAAATTCTTTGGTAGTTATACAGGATCACCCTTTCAATACAAGAGCTATCTTAAAAAAATAACTATGCATATATGTTTTACTAACTCAAGGATTCTGAACAATGCAAAAGGCTCTTTAATACACCACTGTGTATGATCATTTGAGTATGCCTGGACATAGGGGAAACAAACTGTCTCATGCAATTACATGAAGAAATACAGTAAAAAAATGAATAAACAAACTTGATTACAATGTGTTGTTTAAATACCAAAATATAATTTATTGCATAAAAATGTAGTTTTCACATACAATTTAATACTGTTTATAGCTGTACATTTCTGTGTTAAGTAACACTACTTTCTGCTTCTGGTCTAACCAGTACAACATTTTTATTTACTCTTCAGCTCTACTCCTACCATCTAGGAGTAAATTTTAAAGTGCAAAGGACTTTACCAAGATCCAGGAAAGAACTATTAAGACACCAGTAGAACATTTGAATGATTGCTACATACTGCCATAATGTAAGATTCGGTACTTGTACAGGATTCCTAATAAATAAGTATAAAAACACAACACTCCAGATATATTTACAGATATTAAGTTCATTATGCATTAGTGTTTTGATATGAAAACGAGACTGTCCTATTAGTGTGACCTGCTTTAAGCCACACAGGGTGCTTTTTCAAAAAAAAGATTTTGCACAGGTCATTTACCAAATTTTGAACAGCTTTACATGAACATGAATCCTAGCTGATAAAATGTTATTCAGTTCTTAAGCATGAGCTCAAACTGATGTCTCCGCACTAGCCAGAACATTCTCTTCTATCATGGAGGGCTTTGCCATTAAGTGCCTCAAGATAAATTTGCTGAATCAGTTCAGCACATTTTCTGCCAGTACATTACTGATCTTAACACTGTCTTAACAGTTATTGCACTATGCTATTTACAAAACATCAACAAGTTTGCCAAGAATTAATGATGAATGTTCAGTTGTTTATAAAAATATATTTTAAACCTAAGCACAGAAAATTAAATGCAAACTCAACAGTCATCCTCTTGAGACTCGTGCTACACCATGTTTCACAAACACAAGTAAAATGAGCATAAAATAGTGAAAGCTAGAATGAAAGAGGCAGAAATTGAAGTTTAGTTTACTTTCAAAAAATATACAAATCTTAGAAAATCTCAGACTGCAGTACAAGCATGTATCAAATTAACACCTGTAAATTTAACTGCATGATGTTCACAAATAATGAAATTTTCAGTTTAGATTTTTCACATCTGCATGAATTTTTTTTATTTTTAGAATATAAAACATACTAAAAGGTCCCTATATTTGGGTTTACATCAACATGAACAATAACCATAATTATTTAACAAAGCACTAATTCATAATTAGCTCTCATTTTTAGAATACTACTGGCCATGGCTTTAAAAATGTTCAGTCAAGCAACCTGCAATTTTGTGTTGTTTGAAGATGCAACAAAAAAGCTTTTCAACTATTTATCAGTATTGCACAATATTCATAATGAGCTAGATTTACTTTTATGCTGTAATTACACTTATTGGAAAATACATCGTTTAGCTTACTTTGATACAGTCAATAGCAGCCTTTTTGTATATTTCATCTCCTTCTGAAGAGCATTTTTTCACAGTTGGCAGTTAAGCGCCATCACTACAATGACCAAATTGTTTTAAAGTGCTACAAAACAGCTGCCCAGCAGCATACTTCTGTAACCTAACATGTTTATGTTAGGAATTACCACAATGCAATAAATAGAAATAAATCTGGCACTGTAATATTAGTTTCCTTCTACAAATCTAGTCCAGTCCTGTCAACAATGATTTTGATGAAGACAGTATCATTTTTGATGTAAGGACTATTGGGAGAGAAGAGACGACTGTGCTTGAAAAACTGTGGGCTTCCACTTGCAACATTCATCTGGCTCTTTGGCTTGTGAAAAGAAGAGCTAAAAGCATCAGGTATAAAAGTTTCTTTCACGTGGTTGCCATTGACCTGGTCCAGAAGCATAAAGGTGACCTTCTGTTTGAAGGGCCAAGGGAGAACATCATCAAACTCCCTTTCATCACTGCCAGAAAAAGGGAGATGTGCGTGTCCTTCCCACTGCCATCTCCATTAGGGTATATCCTGCAGCAGAGCTTGTAACCAAATGGATTGGTTGAGAAAGGGGATGAATAGAAAGAGGTCTTCTTCCCAGATTTTGCACTCCTCATACAAGCATTAAAGTTTTCCAGCTTCCACACAAGGATACCACTATTGCCAATCAGAGGGAAGTTTGCCGACTTTGACTGAATCCCATTTGTCTGGTTTGTATTCTGTAGATCTTTAATAATTTGTTCATACTCAAAACATTTTTGCTGCAAACTTTCAATAGTACCAGCGTATCTGTCCAATTCTTTGTTTAGTACACACACTGCCTTTTCCAGATATTCCATTTTCTGTGAAAGAACAGCGGTTTCATGACTTGCAGTTCTGTTGATTTCATGCCAGTTTTTGCTGTCCATTTCGTCACTCATTCCCTGTTTTGAATTTCTGCTTACCAGTCCTGTCAGTGTTATAAGCTTATCCATTACCAACTGTTTGAATTTCTGATTGACTTCCTCTTCATGTGCTACCTTTGCCTGAAGGTTTAGTGTCAGAGACATAAGGTCACCTATCATAGTTGCTTGTTGGGCTTCTGGAAGTTGGCAGTGCTGGCTTTCTTGGTACAGCTGTAACAAAGAAAGTCGTTACCACAGTCATCATTAGCATCACTAGTCATTTCAATGTCATACATTTTCAAACATAAACAATCTGTATATTGTATATTAAGTTTTTTTACTCTGTAAAGGCAACAGCCGAGGCGCTAGAGACGAGACTATAAGGTTTTATCAATAAATTTATCTGGGTGGAAAGTAGAGCTGTCTTTCACTGGTTTTTCTTGTGGTTAAAACAATCTGTATATTGTGCCCACCTGGACATATATCCCACACTGCCAGCAACTGAACAGGTATCCCACACTGCCAGCAAGTGGACAGGTATCCCACACTGCCAGCAAGTGGACAGGTATCCCACACTGCCAGCAAGTGGACAGGTATCCCACACTGCCAGCAAGTGGACAGGTATCCCACACTGCCAGCAAATGGACTATTATCCCTCATTATAAGTAACTGGAAGGTACCCCTCATTATCAATGGATATGTATCCGGCATTGCCAGTAACTGGACAGGTATCCCTCATTACTAGTAACTGGGAAGGTATCCCACAATACCAGTAACTAGGCAGGTATCTCTCATTACAAGTAATTGGACAGGCATTCCTCATTATCAATAACTGGACATGTATTCCATACTGCCAGTAACTGGACAGGTATCCTTCACTACCAGTAACTGGACAATTATTCTTCATTACTAGTATGGCAGAGGAGTGGCCTTTTTGGTCACTACTAATCTGGCACTCAAAAGTTCACAATGCTGGATATTTTAAAGGAAATGTTTTGATGACCTTCAGATTTCAGGCAAAGCAAGGATTTATATATATACCAGAAACTACAACAAGCACATCTATTTTAAACAAATTCTCATACACTAATTTTAAGCAACAGCACAAATATATAAAGAAAGACAGACTGTAAAAATTGTTTCAAATTCTCACTCAGACAATGTATTATTAATATAAATTAAACCAAAGACTATCCCCCCCAAAGTAGCACATCCGTTTTCCCTTTTTGTACCAAGTTAAGGTGTGAAAAAGCAAGGCATTAAGACTGTGATAACAATAGAAGATTGAATTTTAAAGAAGCTATAATGTGGTCATAGACTCACTGGACTTTTTACAGGCGGGCACAATGAAAAGTCAAAAAATTCTGAAAACAATAATTTGTAAACTTACCTCTATTTCTGTGCTACTTTGTCTGCCATGGAGTGGAATGCTGCTTTGTTTTGCACAGTTATTAAGGTGACCCTGAGTATTCAAAAAGAAAAAGACATGCCTGTTAGAGGTCATGTATACTTCATGTAGGACTTTACAAACCCTGTATGCACTCAAAATTAATTTCTCACCCATCTAAAACATACAACTCTTAACATTTTATCCTTACACACTTTAGCACACACGTATTTAGCATTTAAGAACTATTTTATCCTGGAAAGCACAACTGCCTAACCCTCAAAGCCAAATGTGTAGAAGCAGAGCAATAAGTATCTCTTATTTGCCTCTCCACCTTTGCCAACACAACCCAATTACCCAAGGAAAAGATAAAGCACTTTAAATTATCTCCCACTTTTTTGCTTTGTTTGCTTTTTATCCTCAGTATATATAGTCCATACTATAGTTCTTAGGTCAGCATGCATTTTTGTTATGCTGTCAATCTTAGTTCACTGTACCATGATGGGCAATTGGGCATTACCAATTCGACTAAGTCCAACTGGTTTTGTTGGTACATCTTTACATCATTTCTTAAGCAGCTCTTGCTTCTAGTTCTGTATACTACTGCCCTGATTTAAATTCAGTTTAACATTAACTCCCTCGGCTGGCCTCAAAGTGATCCTCTTGTATCAGTGCCCTGAAAATGGTCTGCTTGCATCAGTGCTCTCCCCTGGTTAACAAACTTAAATAAATTAAATCTTCCTGCTAGCAGCCCCATCACTGGGCAGCATTCAAAATATTCAGACTTTTGCCGAGTGGAAACAAAAACAGCTCTGAGTTCTTGATACATAAGAAAGTGTTCAATCAAGTTCTAAAGCCCGCTGTACTACCCTCTGAGAAGATAGCTGGATTACAAGACTGGCACTTCTGACATACAATTCCTTACAGTCCTACTCTGATTACGGTTATGTACTGCTGGGCTCTGCTTTAATTACTTACAGCCACAAGAGCACAAAGAACAGGATACTGCCCTATCCTATCAAGCAATGATGTAAGCACTACAGGGCAAAGCACTGCAATAATGCCGGCTTTATATGGTTACAGGCTCTTTAATATATCTTATACACAGTGTGGTACTCCATTAGGAGCAATTTACACTATTCCACCACTGCATTATACGTGCAATACACGCTGCAAGATAATACAGAATACATTACCAGGAAAAATAAACAGTACACATCACAAGGCACTGCAAGAAGCACAATGCACCCTGGCAGATCCACCCAAAAGTACACATTATAATTCCTGCTAGACAACCGTGCATACCGTTATAGGTACAGCTGCTAACAGTGCCAGGTAATGGAGGGTAAGATTATATTCATGGCTACTTACCTAGCCAGATAATTGTGCATATGATTATGTTCATGGCTGATGACCTCACCAGGTGCATATGCTTATGTTTATGGCTGTTGACCCTGCCAGACAATTGGGTGTATTCTTATCTGTATGGCTGTACATACTTTCAGGAACTAAAATGTGCACTCTAAGGTATTGCTGTGCAGACTGCTAAACATTGCAGGAGAAGCTAAGAATTTCTGCATATGCATAAGGGCGATGTAGTGCACAGCAGTGAAATAAAGGCATAATACTTAGTAATAATTTTGCAGCATGTACTTGTAGGAAATCCAGTGCACCTGCTAGGTGAAGCAGTACAAGAATTTCTGGTACACACTGCAGAGTAACAGTACATTTAATTAACCTGCAAATGCAGCACTGCAATTGTCATTTATGAGGAATTGAATGCAATACTCAATTATACAATGTCCACCAAATCTAAATTTTAGATATGCACATCTGTCCAGTATATTTGCTACCAAGAGATTCTACATGCACTTTCTGCACTGGACAAATAAATTAGGTTTGCACCACAAAGAAAACATGACAGCTTCTGATAAGGTGAATTTCATACCTTCCGTTTACATTTTAGATGTCTGTATGTCAGATACATGTGTATGTATGCCTGCACATCTCACAGATAAATGTCAGGCACTCACGGTATTCCAAATATAAGTGTCAGGCACTCATGGTAATTTTTTTTTTTTTTACTGTAAATAAGTCACTCTGTAGATGTATTTGAATTATCTTGAAACTACAGCATAACAGGCTTTTCCACCAAGATCTCAGCATTCTAACTAACACACACACACCTGCCACCACCACATACACATTTCCTATTCTTAACTAAATGTTAACGGAATCCATCTAGCAAGCAAAATCTAACCTTTCACCAATACCCACAATACACAAAACAGATAGCAGGGATGCCGTCTAGAATTGTACAATGCAAATTCAAACAAACCTAACACTCAGATACCACTAGTGCAAACATTTTACCCACCTGAATCCAGATATAACAAATGTCATACATTATACGTACTTTTACTGTGTATATACTTCATTTTGTTTACTTCAAAAATGCCATGAAAACATCTCTCTACAGAAATCAACTAAATCTATTTATGTATGGTTTACATTTCATTTCAATTGTGTATTTACATCTGAAGATTTCACTACGTCATTAGAAACAATTTCTTTCATATGTTAGAGAAAACATTCTAAAATGAAGTACCTGTAAGTCAGACCACGTCAGAGAGATTTTACAGTTTGGACAGGTTACTTTTCTCCATTCGCAGCTGCCTTCAGTATGGGAAGCTATGTCTTTTCTGGGACCAACAAATTTACATCCCAAGTTTGCATTTGGACATGACTGCTCCAGATATTCACACTGCATCTTGTGGGAGTGCTAGACATAACATAAGATAACCTTAATACAAACAGCAGTAATGTACAGGAAAAGAATACCAACTCACTAAATTCAGCTGTAGTAAGTAGTTGTGAAAGCTTTGTTGTAAAACAATGACACAAACATTGAAAAGTGTGATGTAATACGCTAATGGCTGTGTTGTTCACCTGGTAACTATTTATTTATGTTTTTTAACCAGGTACATAGGCTGGTCAAACAGACCCTTCCTGGCCATGATCCAAGTTCAATGAACAAATTCATTTATATTGACAGACTTAAAATTTCTCACCAGTTACACAGCAAAATAGGATTACAACATAGTAATGTTGCCTTAATAAAAGCAATCAGACCAAACTGCAAGTCAGCCAAAATGTAGGTGAAGGCAAAACAATCAAAATTAGTTGTCTGTTGAGGTTGCCCTGCAGCAGCTTAACTGAAGGGACTGATGTGAATTGCAGATGGCAAGTCTGAGCTTGGGAATGGATCATTCATTTACAAAGACCTATCTGAGCATTTGTGTTGACAGATACACTTTAAACCCTCTGTGTCCATAACTGATGCCATCTTTGCTTTTTCTGTGAAAACAGAATCATACTCAGACCATGTCAGGCAGCAAAGGCTACAAAATGAGGTGTTTGTCTGGACTATGAAAACGTTTACGTTTTATGATTTACTGTGGCATGATGGTTACTCTTGTGAAAACTGATAATTCCATACACAGATTTATATGCATTCCCAGCAAAATTCTGCAGCCATTTTACCTTGTTGTGCCCCCAAAATCTGACGTATACATTCTATACCCGTTAACTTACCAAGTAATGTCCTAAAATGCCTTTCCACTGACATCCATGGGCTGCTGCAGGACAGTGGATCTCTGTCCTAAACACATCATTTTCTGCTGCTTTGTCTGGATATACCTACAAAAGAAATTATGACAAAGGAAATAAACTATATAGTTTTTCTTTTCTAAACATTTCTGACTTATTTAATTTCTGACTACCTTTTGACTTTTTTCATATTGCAAACTGATACCCATGGATCTAAACTACATGAATTTCATACTGTCTTCGATGCTGGCAGGCAGGTGACAGAAAAAAAGACAACTTCAAGTATACAGGGGGAAGAGTCATTTATTGCTTGTGGGATCCAAACAGTATGTCAAACATTAGAGACATATGATCTGCAACATTTGAGATCCAGGAGGACAGTGGAGGTTCCTCACATATTTCTGATCAAAAATCTGATAGCATTTGAAAAGGATTAATACTAGAGGCAGCCTCGGTATTTTCCTTAGATGATTTCTTATATTTCAGTCATCGTTTCTGATAATTTCTATTTTGATCTGTTGCCATTCTATATACTAAAAAATGTAAGCAACAGTCACTAAAAGTAGAAAACCGTCTGCCTAGAAGGAAGACAATGCTCATATTTTCCTACATTAAACAAATAAACAAGAAATATATCCATTTCTTAGCTACACAGTAAGTATTTAGTACAAGATTTCAGTACACAATTATTTTACTCTGAAGACCTCCAATGAATAACTAAAAAAATGTATCCCTATAACACCTTACTGAAAAAAAGTGGTCCTTGTGTAGGAAATGGTACTTGACACAATTTATATTTATTACAGCACCATACATCAGCCATTATTTTTACTACCCCCCCCCCCCCGGGTCTTCTCTACCAGAGGTGGCACCTTTTCACCCTTATGCTGTTGAAGCAACCAGCCACATGAGACCCAAACCACCACTCTCCTAGATTAGACAAGTGGAACAGCTTCTTCCCGCTTCAAACAATGACTGCTGGCTAACTAATAGGTTGGACCTGGTATCGCAACTCGCCCACTTCATCTTGTTGCCAGTAAAAACTTGTAAAATACAATAAGTGACAATAACTTATTTATTTAAAGACAGCAACTATAACTAAAACAATTCAAATTTGTGAGAAGACTCTGATTACTTGAAGAATTAAAATCTCTGTATGAATGCTACCTTCTGTTTTTCACTGTAATAAAAGCTAACAGCATTGTTCTTAAACCTGTTATAGTATAAGCAATAAAAGTTATGTTATACTAACCTGTGAACTGGAAATAACTTCTTGACATACGTAACACATAGCTGGGTCAGAGTCACTGTAAAATCAAAAAAGAAAAAGAAAATCTAATAACTGATAATTAAAAAATACAGTATGTTCTTATCTAAGCTACACTTTTACGGAACATATATTGCATTCAAATGTATTACGTAGAATATAAAAAGAAACTGTATGTACAAGCTTTATTAATTTCTATTGCAACAGCATATGGTCTTTGTGATACGTGACTTCTTATGTCTTTTCAAATCAGATATTGATCAAATGTTATGGCAAGTAAGAAAGCAAATACAATAACACAAATGAATAATGGAAAAAACTAAACTTTAAAAATTGTGATATATGTGTATAAACTTATAAAATGATCTATGTGTGAGGGTTAAAGTAAAGAGCAAAATGCTGATTGAGTTGTAATTATTTCATTTCAGGCTGTCATCCAAGTGTTTATTATTAATTGCTAACCATCAAACAGGCATTTTTTTAATCAGAAATACAAAGCTATATGCATTCAATACCCCATGCTACCCAATATAAGATCAGGTAGACTGAGCTCAATGACGTTTTAAGACCACTAATTTCTTTGTTTTTTTTTTAATTTTTTCCTATTTTCCTAAACACTCCTGGTGGTGAGGTTGGAACTACAGATTCCTGTGGTTGTTAATTTTTTTACACATTAGACAAAACCTACATGAATTTTCTGCAGCAATTTTGCCCCTTCTTCCATCTAATCAGAATTAAATGGTGGTTGGAATTCTTTCGGCATTAACAAAGTTGACAGGTAGCATAAATGACAAAGGAAGGGATCCTACAGCAAGCAGTATGGAGTTAGAAGACCCTTAGTGGGATATCATTATAAACATCTGGCCCATGGGCAAGCCAACAGACGTGGGGGATTTTAGCAAGTATACAGCTACAGGAATCACTAGAAGACTGAAGCAGTTGGAATGCCCTCATTTATGAAGGAGCAGAACAAGATGGTCCCATCATGATTAGCACAACCAGAAGAACCCAACAAGTCTAACAATTTCTGAAGTTACAGGAAGTACTAAAACTGGGAACCGATAAAAGTGGTAAAGAGTCAGAAGGCTCAAATCAGGATCACACAATGTGGGGGAGAATTAAGGAAACAATTGTTTCTTAGTACAAATGGCTTAACCAGAAGACCACTGGCATGGAAAACAATCAGGGGGTTCACGGCAGTTCCCACTTGAAGGAACCTTCCTGTCTAATATCAATGGATGTACACTTCTTGCAGTTCATTGGTTAATGACTGTACTCAGTCTTCTAACATAGCTTTGTGGAAGGGTGGTTATCTCCACTTTTCAAACAACCCATTTTGAAGTGATTTGTATAACTGGGTGACAGATGTAATCAGGATGTGGATGAGCAGGATTCAGCTGACCATCCCACCCACCATTACCAATACAGTTAGGGAAGACCAAAGGCTCTGTATCACCCAGAATAAACAAATTTGCCCTACAGATCAATAACCTGAAAGCATTACTCAGCATAACTGCAAACAAGTTTAATGAATAAACTCTAGCAGTACATGTTCATGAGGTTCTTCTGCAATATTGCAGTTGAGGGCCTCACCAGATGCGCAGTAGCAAGCCATGCAGAAAACCCACTCTCGTGATATGTCATTCATGAATATGCATTCCCTCCGAATGTACAACCGAAGAAAATGTGCACTTGACGTTGTAATAGGACTGTAAATATAACAGTAAACTGAAGTATGTGTGAATGACATTTAAACAAAAAACACTTTCTCGACCTTGGGGTATTTTTATTTTATTTTATTTATTTTATTTATTTTACATTTGTTGACCGGGCTATTTCAGTTTCTTAGAGGACTGCCAACTGCTAAATTATGGATTTGATACAACGTAATAGCTTCTTATTTAAACTAAATCACCAAAATCTCATACTGACACTGAATGGTTATGTGCTGTCAGTACAGCATGCAATCGTATGGAAGTGTAACTGCTTCTTTCTTTTACTCAGTTGTGGGGCTAGTCTTAAGTATTACAGGGTGTTGCAGCATGACTGAACTTTGATATGCACATATTGTGTATAGTGGCAAGTTTAATCGACCTAAAATGTTAAAAAAAATATATAGAATTTATCGCCAGTTGTTGAAAACCCCAAGTAATATGAAGACCGGGTTGTCACTCAATTTGCGACACGCCCACTTCTGCGCGAAACGAACTGGTGGGGCCCTCAACTACAATATCGTTGGTTCTTCATGCCATACCATCCCACTACCTATCTGATGTTACTAAGTAAGGAGACTGCTACATAAGCATTACTTGCTCTGTTATGATTTTAATACATCAAAATAAAACACTTGTTATACTCAATGTGCTCAATATAATGATTCGGAATGGGATGGAGATTCTAAATCAGACAAACTACACAGCTAGAGAAAATTCAATGCAACAATGATGTCTTTATAGCCACTTATTCCTGATTACTAGGCTGTTCATTGATTGTACATTTTTGCATCCCAACATCTTCTCTGATGTTTGCAAAACTGTCAGCTATCCCTCTCCAAAATGTAGAACACTGCCTCCAATAGGAAACAAATGTTCAAAATGTGGTACATTTACTAACAACTTCTACTAAGAATCTAATAAAATGGGTTACTTTACACTTACAAAAAAGGTATTTTGAGAAGTTAATATGATTCAGTGTTATTTACCATGCATAAAAAATCTTTATGAATGTATTACAGAAACGAGGAAAACAATATGTTCCTGTAAATTTCAAGTTAGGAGAAGCAAATGTACGAGAAGCATTCCCCATATGCGTGGTATGAATGTCAGTGTCACCTCAAATCTCATACAGCTGCAGGAAAGTGTTGCTGTAATACTTATCAATACTTAAAAAAAAAACGTAAAACACAGCCTTGTGAAATGTTTTGCCTGAAATAGTAAAGCGCACATCCAAAGTTTAACTTGGCCCAGAGTCATGCCAATCCCCTATAAAGATAAAAATCTGGATGGTTGCACAATTCCTGCAGTTCAGTGGTGGTGAATGACTGTATCAGTCTTCAACCATAACTAGTGCTACTATTTGGCTTTGTTGGATGGGGGGAGGGTCGTCTGTTCTTTTACGATGTTAAGTCTTTTTGTTATCGAAACAGTCGTAATAGGACTAAGGTTACCTGCTTAGAGGATACATGGTCTCCGTACCTCTGAACTGTACACATTTTCGCAAAATACCCAGATTTTTACCTCAAATATTTGGTCTGTTCCTCAAAATCTGTGGTTTTCTGGCAAATCACGGAGGGCTGGAGTCACTAAACACTGACCATTTAATGACATTTATTTGAGTTTCATACTTCATATCCTTCAGAAAATGCATGCTAACACAAATCATGTTATCCTAGCAGCTTTCTAAGTTTATAAGAGCAATATTTAAATGCTGTCCCTATTTTTGGGCCTCTCCCCTGTCCGCACTTTTGGAGGTTGAGATGTACGATGGTCTAACCAAAAGTCCGACACACGCCTCAGTACAGATGAAATCCCTTATATTATGATACAGACTCCCTTAATTCAAACAACCATCAGCTGCTCGTCCCATATTATTCTCCCTTTTCTCTCTCTCTTTTTCTACTTACTTGAAAAGTTTCTCCAGGCAAGTTTTGCAGTACCGATGGCCACATTCAGTCTGTCTAGGCTGAACCAAAAGATACCGGCAAGCAGAACACAGCAAACCAAATCCATGTGCCTCAACAGCTGGAAGAATTCCACTAACCACAGCAACCATCACTGTCCTTGACAGACGTTCAAATAAATACGAAATCAATAAATAAAGGAAATACAGACAATCTGAACTGATTACAGTATGAACTTCATCTTGTATTTATAATGCGTTTCTAGATCACGTGATAAGTATATTCTGTCTTGAAGACTTACGTAACTACAGTTTCCTGGCAACTGCTGGATTTGTCTAGTTTCAAAATACAGCAGGGATACACCTACTGTCTTTACGTGTGTATGTGTTACAAAATTGCATTTAATCAGCATTTTTCAGGATCTTTACGATGTTCTTAAAACCACATTTCTACAAAAACCCTAAAGATAAACCACAAATGTAAATAAACACATCACCTTTCCCCGCGTCGTCTGGACACTGAACATTTGTAAATCATACCCTTAGTAAATGTTCACAGAGATAGACGAAATAAGTCGCCTCTTCGCGAAACACGTCCGAATTGGTTTATAACAAAACAGTTAAACGTGGCAAATATTTTAATTCGGAGATCATCGAAGTAGTTGTAATTGTCACTGAAGTAGCACATTCCTTAGCCCCGTTTCACCTAATTCGACATTGCTGTCTGAGTTACCAAGTTTGTGGCACCCTCTCATAATCAGCAGTTCACATAACTATCAAAAGAATCTGGGCCACATTTCAAATGAATCAGGGGTAGGGGAAGGAATCTAGAAATAATCAAGCACACTTGTAAAATACTAGTACTTTTAACTTGACACCTCGACAGAATAAGAGAATATGAATTAATATAGCAATAACCCACGCCTTGGTGTGGGTAATGCTAAATTTACCCATGGTTGGCGTGGTTTGGTCCCGAGGCGAGCCGAGGACCAAACAAAGCCAACCGTGGGTAAATTTAGCATTACCCACACCCAGAAGTGGGTTATTGCTATTATGACATTATTTAAGAAAAGAAACTATTACTTTTCTTAAATAATGGCATAGTATAATGCCTGTTTACTGCCCTTCCGCAGATGTCTGGCATCCGCGGTTCTGATGTACCGCGCCTGCGCAGTACATCAGAGTTGAGCAAAAAGCGGAGAAAGCAAGATCTCCGTTGCTTTTTAAATGTGTTAGCTATGTTAAATGAGTTTAACATAGCGAGACAGTTAAAATAAGCAACGGACATCTCCGTTGCTTATTTTAAAACTGTCTCGCTATGTTAAACTCATTTAACATATCCGAACAAAAAAAGCAACGGAGATCTTGCTTTCTCCGTCTCGCTTTATGTTAAATGGGTTTAACATGGCGAGACTTTAAAATAAGCAATGGCTCCGTTGCTTATTTTAAAACTGTCTCGCTATGTTAAACCCATTTAACATAGTCAGTAAAAATCGAAGTTATACTAATGGAAAAAGTCCGGGCGACGGACCTTTTTCCATTAGTATAACTCGATTACAACGGCACGCTGGCCAATCAGCGTGCGCTTTGGGATCATGGTATAATATAGCAATAACCCGCCTGGGTGGTAATGCTAAATTACCCATGGTTGGCGTGGTTTGGTCGGGGCGAGCCCGGACCAAAAAGCCAACCGTGGTAATTTAGCATTACCCACACCCAGGCGTTACTTATTATACCATGACATTATTTAAGAAAAGAAACTATTACTTTTCTTAAATAATGGCATAGTATAATGCCTGTTTACTGCCCTTCCGCAGATGTCTGGCATCGCGGCAGTTCTGATGTACTGGCGTCTGCGCGGTACATCAGAGTTGAAAAAAGTAACGAGAAAGCAAGATCTCCGTTGCTTTTTAGTGTCTCGCTATGTTAAATGAGTTTAACATAGCGAGACAGTTTTAAAATAAGCAATGGACATCTCCGTTGCTTATTTTAAAACTGTTTCGCTATCTTAAACTCATTTAAACTATAAAAGCAACGGAGATCTTGCTTTCTCTCTTTTTAAAACACTGTCTTGCTATGTTAAATGGGTTTAACATAGCGAGACAGCTTTAAAATAAGCAACGGAGATCTCCGTTGCTTATTTTAAAGCTGTCTCGCTATGTTAAACCCATTTAACATAGCGAGACAGTGTTTTAAAACGAAGTTATACTAATGGAAAAGTCCGGGCGACCGGACCTTTTCCATTAGTATAACTCGATGACAACGGCACGCTGGCCAATCAGCGTGCGTTTGGGGATCATGGTATAATATAGCAATAACGCCTGGGTGGGTAATGCTAAATTACCACGGTTGGCGTGGTTTGGTCCCGGCGGCCGAGGACCAAACAAAGCCAACCGTGGGTAATTAGCATTACCCACACCCAGGCGGTTATTGCTATTATACCACGACATTATTTAAGAAAAGAAACTATTACTTTTCTTAAATAATGGCATAGTATAATGCCTGTTTACTGCCCTTCCGCAGATGTCTGGCATCCGCTGCAGTTCTGATGTACTGCGGCGTCTGCAGTACATCAGAGTTGAGCAAAAAGCACCGGAGAAAGCAAGATCTCCGTTGCTTTTTTTTTCGCTATGTTAAATGAGTTTAACATGGCGAGACAGTTAAAATAAGCAATGGACATCTCCGTTGCTTATTTAAAACTGTTCTATGTCAAACTCATTTAACATAGCGAACTCGCGGAGATCTTGCTTTCTCCGTCTTTAAAACACTGTCTCGCTATGTTAAATGGGTTTAACATGCGACAGTTTAAAATAAGCAACGGAGATCTCCGTTGCTTATTTTAAGCTGTCTATGTTAAACCCATTTAACATAGCGAGACAGTTAGAGTACTAATGGAAAAAGTCCGGGCGACGGACCTTTTCCATTAGTATAACTCGATTTAACGCACGCTGGCCAATCAGCGTGCGTTTTAAGAGGGGATCATGGTATAATATAGCAATAACCCACGCCTGGGTGTGGGTAATGCTAAATTTACCCACGGTTGGCGTGGTTTGGTCCCGAGGGCGCGTTTTGGGGGGATCATGATATAATATGCATTTTACAAAGTAGGGGTACAACCTATTCTCGTTATTTATTAAGTTAAATGTATCGCTTTTTCCATAAATCACCAGTTTTGGGAGGGATTAGGAAGAGGGACAGTTAAAATTTGAGTCACAATAAGGACAGCTGAATAGTACGCAGAGGCCATCCAAAATTAAGCTCAGACCAATATCTCTCAATATAAAATGAAGCAGCTATTTTGATGACTTACTAAGAGTCTTGGACAGGTTGGACTTTAAATGCGTACGATTGATTGGCCTAAGGTCTGTGCTCTTGCCTTTTGGATGGAGTGTGGAAGTTTCAAGTGCTGAAGCATCCTCTGGCACAAAACTGAGACTCAATGGTGTCCTTGTTGGCTGCGGCCTGTGAGACTACTATATGAATAAGCTAGTTGTGAAAATGAGGGTGCATTAAGGGGCTAACACTGCATGCTTTGAATACATGCGGCTCAACCAGTGGCATAGATCATTCAAACTAAAAAAAAGTCTAACCTTTTTCCAGATGACTGACAACCACATGTCACTTACTTGCCCCTCTTGCTTCAGCTATAAAAGATGGGGGAAGTCATAAACCAAATCCCATTGGAAAATAGAGATCTTCCCCCAAGAAGTGAGGTAGGATTTAAAAGCACAGTGAGATAAGGAAGACAAAGCACATTTGTCAAACAGGAGAAGTCTGATGATTCACTGGAGGGAAGAAAATCAGAAAATGTGCTTTGTACACATACTGTTACACAATTCTTCAGAACACCATGGCTTAAATTACATTACTTCATGTAGGTTAAATGCAGTACTTGATGTTCATTAGGAAAAGTGAATTTACTGAAATATTTGATACTTTTGTGATAACTATAAAGTTTAGAAATGTAGTGTGAGATGGGTTTGATGTCTGTCTCTATTATAAAACAAATAAGATGTTTTACTTGTATTTTAGAATTAATGAAGTGGCTATTCATGTGTTATAATACTGTTTTAGCAAAAATATACTGTAATATGGCCTTTGGTCAAAATAATAGACTTCAGGTATACGGACTTGAGGTTGCAGCCTCTGCAGTTTTTTAAAGTAGCGGATTCTGGCATTTCAGTTTAGCTTAAAGAGGAGGGGATAGGGACATTGTATTTTATTCTACTAAGAGTAAAATTGTAATAAATGGGTGTCATATTCCCAACTTAGTACACAGTGTTCCAGACTAGCTTGTTCATTATGCAAAAAGGTAGGATACCAGAGGGAATTATATGCCTGTCGTGACTTGTGCAAGTTCTGTGGTGGGAGATGATACAGTTCATGCCCTGAAAGAAGTAAAAGTTTCCATGTGGAAACTAAGAGGATGAAACAGTTAGGAGGCTATTTCAGGGCTAAGATTACCATTAACACAGAGTAAGGTAAAAGTCAATTATATTATTGAATGAGAAATTGCTAATTCTACTTACTTTGACATTTTGATGATGAAAGTAAAGTAAGTAACGGTAGTGAGTACAAACATTTGTGAATACTTAGGAAATTAAGTCATGGCACAAGATGGAGAGAAAATGCAGTGGCACAGAATATGAGGTCAAAAGGAGAAATAAGGGAAATGAAATCCACATATGTGTGTGTATATATATATATATATATATATATATATATATATATATACATGTATATAAATATGTATACATGTGTGTGTGTGTGTGTGTGTGTGTGTGGAGATATATATATATATATATATATATATAAATATATATGTATGTATATATATATATATATATATATATATATATATATATATATATATATATATATATATGTGTGTGTGTGTGTGTGTATATATATATATATATGTATATATATATATATATATATATATATGTATATATATATATATATATATATATATATATATATATATATATGTATATATATATATATATATATGGGTTTAATTTTTTTTTTATCAAGAGACCATGCTTTCGAAAAGGAAAAGTACAAACCTATTTACGCAAAAGTGCGCTTAAACAAAAGTGCACTTTTGTGACTACCAGTTCACCGAACCGGTAATATTAACAAAAAAAAAAAAACTGCAGCACCGAAGCACGCTACAGTGGGAATAAGGGAATATACCTGTTTCCCCACTGTAGTGCAATCTCAGAGTTAGTATATATAAAGTAGCAGGGGTGGGGGTGTACACCCCTGCAAAAATGTCTTTGTAGTGTTTTTTTTTTTTTTTTTTTTTGATATTACCAGTTCGGTGAACCAGTAGTTGCAAAAGTGCAGTTTCATTTAAGTGCACTTTCTCATAAATGGGGTCGTAGTTTCCCTTTTTGAAAGCGTGTGTTTTTGATAAGAAAAAGTAGTCCCATATATATAAAATGAATTAACTTCTAAGAAAAAGAAAAAACACACACTAATGCTGAACTGTGATTAAACTCTTTCATTATTTGATGAAACAACTTATTCAGAATACAGTAAATGCAAATAGAACAAGTACAGTAATAGATGCCAACAACCAATAGAAAACATACATAATAGCAACAATGATCTGGCCTATAAACTGACAGTAGAATATACACATGAACTACAATGAACTGCCATGACCTAGAAAACAATAGAAATTGATATCAGATGTCATGGCTTAATAGAAGATATATCAATATAACTGTAATGTAGAAGCTATAGTATGCGATGAATATTGAACTTGGAAAGTTTGCAATACATATAAATGAAATGTTCAGTTAATTATACCAACACAGAGCGCATTTAATATTTATATTTTCATTTAAGTCCTGGTGATGATTCTGCATTCAATTGCAGTTTCCACTTCAGTTCTCACACCTGTAGATAAAGATCAATGTCACCAAAAAATGAATTAATCTGTCCCAACACTATGAATTCAAATTTAATGAAATTCCCACAAGAAGTACTGTGTTTTGCAAGTGCATTTTTCATATTTAGAGCTCTGATGGCTCCCAAGTGCTCCTTTATATGATCTGATAGTTTTCCTATGTAGAAACTTTTACATGTAATACAAATACCTGCACAAACTACTAGAGAAGAATGACCATGAGCATATTTTTGGAATTTAATGGTGTAGTTGCAGTGTGAAAAAGTAAATTCATAGCCTTTAAAAATGTAAGGGCAGACCACACATTTACCGCAGCAATGCATACCTTTCTCGGTTACAAATATTAAATGTGCTCTGCGTTGGTATGATTAACTGAACATTTCATTTATATGTATTACAAACTTTCCAAGTTCAATATTCATCTATTACTATAGCTTCTACATTACGGTTATATTGATATAGCCACGACATCTGATATGTATTTTGCTAATACCATTCCATTCATTCATTCTTTCAAAACGTTACTATCCTTTTTCTTAAGCATTCTGTTTCACCTACCTTTTCCTCAGTCTTCTTTGACATAACTCTGACTACCAGCCTTCATTTTCTTTGCTTCTCTCTCTTTCTCTCTAAATCTTTACAATGTTCTGCTACTTTCTTTTCATATCTTTTAGCTATCTAACATATTTCCTGGACTCATATTATGAGTGGCTTTTACTTGTCACCTCTTTATATAGTATAGCCTCTTTGCTTAATTCAGTGTATCAATACATTAATTTAACTAGATCATTAAATAGCTGTATTTTTTTATTTTTATTAGGTACTTTTATCACATCATTAATCACATCATTAACATTTTGTACATTAGGGATGTATATATATATATATATATATATATATATATATATGTGTGTGTTTATTTTCTATTATGTGATGCGGTGATGGTCATTTTTGGATTCATTATTCTGGATTGTAAATGTCTGCATGCTTTCATGCTGTGTTTTGCTGTTATACCTGTTTTTGTTTCGAGCTTGTTACCTTGGCTTTCCACTACAAATGGATCTAAGCAGGTAACTGGGTTTATCCAGAATGGACCATCTTCAGCCATGATGGCTCTTACCAACACTTTTGTCACATGCAAAGGAAATAGAATGACAGAAATGATGTCAGTCTTCAAAGGAAAGGCAGGCAGACAAAATCAGGGAACTGTTGGTAGGCTCGCAGTAGATGTTGAAGCAGCTGTGCAAGGGCAGCTGCAGAAAGCACAGAGAAAGCAATCCAGGCTTAGGCAGCCTTGCGAATGTGCAATCCTGCTCCTTTGAGCGGAATATCATACAACAGCAGAATTCCCTTTCTGCAGCTGCCTATCTGAACTCTAATGTATCCCTGCACTATACTGTACAAGTACACATCACACCGTATCACTTTAAGCACTTGCAAAGCAATACACTGCAAAAGGTCAGGATACTTTGCCCATTTCCACACTTCATATTTCCCTCCATAATATATGCTTTAATTAGTGTGATTTGTACATTAACCCTGACCAACTAGAAAGCAATTACATTCCCTGTCATAGATAGCATGCAAATGTTCATGTCACATTATATTCATATTCGCAGCTTAGTAACTATCAGTTCTTTGTCAGCAATAGTATGGAATGGGTGTTTGCACAAGAAATGGCTGTGTTTCAGCAATATAGGAGTGGTGACACAGTTGTCAGATCCCTCCCTATATTTCACACACACACACACACACACACACACACACGGCCTACATACACACACACACACACACACACACACACACACACACACACACACACACACACACAGACACACATACACACATATATAATGTGTGTGTGTGTGTGTGTGTGTGTGTGTGTGTGTGTGTGTTTATGGCGACTGTGTGGGTGTGAATCAGACATCACAACCTGCCTGATTTACATATGATGTTCATATTTTTATAGGCATGTCCCTATTTTCAGGCTTGAGTTACCCTTGGAAAATTCTTCTGAACATCTCTCATTACTCATGATTTTTGAAGCACTCTAGTTCAAAGAAAAACAGACTACATGACAAACACAGTAGTGGCACCAATAATTTAAAGAAAGAGTACACACTTCTTACATCTCCCTTTCTTAGATTTGTTACAGAGTGACCAAAAACAGTGGCAGATTTATAGACAGACATCACATGTGGCCATATCCTAAATGACTGACATTTAGGTATTGTGATAGAATTTTTTATATACAGTTTATTATTAAAGTCTATAGATTTTATACCATCTCTTTGAAAATGTGCTTATATTTTTCTTCATTTTTATCACTTCCTACTGTTTAAATGAATGCTTCTGAGTAGCATCCCACATTTGTACTGGAAGAGGAAAGAACTATGTGCTCTTCATCATTCAGATTTTATGCTAGTTAGATGACTACTTTTCAAGGGCCTGTCTACAGGTTAAGGAGCAGTGACGTAACTACGAGAGGCGAAGTAAGGCAATTGCCTCAGGGCGCCAAGCGGCAGGGGGCACTTTGGGCAGGGGAATCCGCTGACTAGGTAATCATTTAATTTAATTTAAAAAAATAGTTTTTTTTTTTTTAGGGCGTTCTTCTTTAAGAAGAAAGAAGTGTAGTCGCGGGCGTGCTGACATCATCACGCGCAGTGCAGCACATATTTTCAAGTTTGCGAGCGGGAACCAAAACGGATGGTTTAGAACTTGTGCAGGTTGTCTGTATGGATCTGACAGTCTGTCATCCACTTGCTGCAGATGGGACGAGTCTGGAGGTAAGAACGAGGAGACTGGGGACGTGATTACATAGACGGATGTCATATCCCTGTTTCTGCGTTGTACTTTTCTCCCCAGATTTGTCTGTGAGAGTGACTAAATGTTTTTGCTGTAACGTGCAAGGAATAACTGTACGGTACTGGTTCAGATGATACATTTGAGGAATGCCATGTCTGCAGCACCCTGGAGAGTGACCGTTTTGATCTTCAGTTTTTGTATTTGCTCGCTTTGCACATGTTGTGGTTATTTGTTTATTGTTTCAGCGTCAGCGGGTACCCAAAGATACAGTTGAGCGAATTAATCTTGAAATGCATGGCGTCAAGCATGGTAATAAGATTTGCTGGTTTAAAAAGCAATTATTTCTTAGCTGGTCTATAGTAGTTTTTATTATAGTTTCTTAATTGTGTGGGTATATTCACGCTGGCTTTTTTGGAGTTGCTTTACATTATGTAAACAAAATACTGTTTTACTCCCGAGTTTCTCCAAGCATTTGGTTCTTCTCGCTTTATGTGCTATATTCTCCGCAATGCAAACACTTGAAGCAGTAGAGCAGGTCATTGAGAATGTGATTAATTTTGGTGATGTTGAGTAGCTGGAGTCTAGGCTCCCAGCAAGGGAGCCCGCAGGATTTTTTGCAGGGGGGTGCAAACCCAGAGCCCCACCCTCATAGCTCTCCCCGCCCCTGCCAACACAGCCCCACCCACATCCACCCACCCCAAGCCCTGCCCACACAGCCATTCCAGTGTCCCATTACTTGGCTATTTCTCCCCATTTGCCGTAGACACTGTTCAAATCTCTGTGTGCATACTGTTTTATGTTTTAGTTCTACAATGATTACAGGCAGTTGGATTTAATTTACAACTTTTATTTCAAACATTATAGCCCAAACACTGAAACATTTACTAAACCTAAACAAAGCAATAGTCTTACAATGAAAACAGACTTGGCATTAAAGCTTCTCTACTTTTGAAACTCACATTCAATGAAACAGCATTGAAACCCACATTCAAAGAAAATGCATCTGGCCAGTGGCAGGTTATTTACCTTTGAACTGTTTTCAAGCAATAGGCTCCTTGCACACTGTTAGGGCCATGCAAAAGATTTGATTTACCTGATTGTATTAATTATAATATATAATATATAATATATAATTGAATTATATCCCTTGTATTATACAGCAACACTTGTTTGAGTGTCTCTGCCGAAGTAAAAGTAATCTGAATAATTCCACATTAAAGATATCTGAAACTAATGAAGATGATGTTGCTAGAAAACTGTATATTTCAGTGTTTCATCTACAAATTCAGTGCCTGCTTCCATCAAAGAATACATTGCCTATGTTAAATTAAAAAATGGTAAGCTGGTATATTGCAATAGAAAATGGATGGCAAGCTGAAAAACAGGTTCATAGTTATTAGGCATCTCATCCAAAGGAGGACATCCTCAGGACTGCAGCATACAGATGTACATGCTTTTGGAATAGAACCTCAAGCCTCTCCATTAAGATGCAAGTATTCTACTTGTGGTGCTACTAACATAGCTTTAAAACTTTATACCACAATAGAGATACCATTTTCTAAACAAAACAGTTGCACATTATAAATAGACTTTGCATGAGCAGCAGTAAACTTTGCTTCCCTTAAAACTCAGTTCCTTGAAAATGCACTTAATTCCACCTGCTAACTCTAACTTGGGCATTTCGCTTTCTCTCTCACAAACATACCACAACCCTCAAGGCCTCAACCTTAGTGCAAGAAATCTGGACAAAGCCTAAAATAAATAGGGACAGATTATAAATATGGCTCTCATAAACTTAGAAAATTGCAAGAGTAACAGGATTTGTGTTAGTATGCATTTTTCTAAATGATATGACATCTAAAATTGAAATGTCTCATTATTTAGCAACTTCAATCCTTTTTAGGAGGAATATGGGGCAAAAATCTGGACATTCTGCAAAAGCCTGGGCAGCTGAGGGGTATGCTACCTCCCTCTTATACACACACACACACCAAATAATTCTGGTCAGACTTGAATTAATTCTGGGAAGGTTGCACTGAACGGCACCGTGCTTGATCTGAAGTGGGTGAAATCCTGGTAGCCAGTGATAACTGATCTGCAGCTCAGCAATGTGGAGCATTAAAGCATTTTTAGCAGAGCATTGTTTCATCACTACCTATTGTGTTTGCACATAAGCTGTAGCTATTTCAAACATTTGCCTTTTTTGATTACTACAGAGTACATTTACCCACCAGAGCTATTGTGTTTTGACTTCAGTGTGGAGCTTACCTAGTTGTTGCAGGGCTTGGCTTTTAAGTAAGGTAGCAATGCTTATTTACCATATACCATTAAAGCCACCCAACTACAAGTGTACTAACACACAGACACTGCTATAAGACACTGGTCTCCAATAAAACGTAATGAGCTTCTGAAAATACTGTAATCCTGTCATTTTATTACAAATACTGTCATATGCATTTCAATACCCAAGGCTTATACATTATCTAGTTATGTAAATATTCTCTGCATGGCAACAACAAAAAGGCTTTCAATGCTGGTAATTCTTTAACAATATGCTTACTAAAGCTTACTTGCATCTTACAATCTCCGACAAGCTTACCTGATGTTCATTAAACCATGGCTACTTAAACAGCGCAACAGGGCACTGTGACAGCATGCAGTTCCTGAATAATAAGAAGCATAAATCAACAGTATAAAAATCTGATAGAAAACCAGAACATTCTGCAAAATCAAGGACAGATGAAAAGCCACGGTCGTATTTGTGATCTACCTTGGATGGGGGAATACTCTGCACACTTACACTGCATAACTGCTCCTTGCCTTCCTTGGACACATCCAGAGCCACTACAATGGGGGGTGGGGTGCAATAAGTATGCCACAATTTGAAATGTCTCTGGCTGACGATGATGGCTCTGACACTCATACCTCTCAAACTCAGAGCAAGAAATCTGGACAAAGCCATACATAGAACTAGAAGTGGGACACAGGCCCAAAAATAAGGCAATTTTTTAAATATTCCTCTTATTAACTTAGATAATAGAACAGTAGTAGATCTTGCATTAGTACGAATTTTCTGAAGGGTATAAAATCTGAAACTCAAATGTCTACCATTATTTTCTAACTTCAATCTTTAATGACTTGCCACTAATTTGCCAGAAAAACACAAGTTTATGAAAAATGGACCAAAATGTGATGCAAAAATACCTGTCAAAAAAGGGACACCTTTTTAATATTAACATTGTTAACTTGAGCAGCTAACAAAATAAGAGCATCTACATGCATTTCTGAAATAAAAATAATCTATAACTCTGATCATTACAGTTATATATAATTGTAAACCCTCCACATTTTCTTCCAAAATTGCCATTTTGGAGGAGGGATTATTAGGGGAGAGCAACATTTTGAGCCAAAATTGGGGACAATTGAGAGGTTTGGATATTCCTAATCTACAAAGTGATTTGCACGTACCTCTCAACCTCTTAATGCAGGAAATCTGGACAAGGCCCAAATATATTGGGGGGGACATACAAACACTACTAAAAATTGCTCTTGTATAAACTTAAGACAGTCTTGCATTAGCATGCATTTTTCTGAAGGTTATGACGTCTGAAACTCAATGTCTGTCATTTAGTGACTTAATTCCTAAATGATTTGCTAGAAAACCACAAATTTTATGAGGAACAAACCAAAAAATAAGAAGCAAATATCTATTAATTCTGCAAAGATATAGACAACTGAGAGGTATAGTTCAACCAGGACTGTCTGAGTTTGCTACCCCCCTCACAAAATCATGGTCAAATGGAGCCCCCCCCCCCCCTGCAGCCATTCCAATGTCCCATTCCTTGGTTATTTTGCCCCATTTACCATAAACACTAATGTGCATACTGCTTTACTTCTGAGATGATTTAGGATTTCATTTGAAAGTTTTATTTTGCATTTTACAGCACAAACCCTAATACATATCTGTTAAAAAAGCAATGCAGTCTCACAATGAAAATAGACTAACATTAAAACTTCTCTGCCCTTGAAACTCACATGCATTGAAACAGCATTGAAACTCACATTCAAAGAAAATACATTTTGCCAGTGGCGGATAAACAAACTCTGGGCTGTCTTCAAAATCATAGGCCCCTCGAACATAACATACACATGCTCTTTGATACACCTTCCTGACTGTATTACATTATATTCCTTGTACAATACAGTACAGTTGTTAGAGGGCATTTTAAATTTGTTTTGAACATTTTTCCAGTAAACAATGAAACAAAATGCATACAGCAATGACAAAACTGCCCAATTCAGAACATTTCCATCATAAAAAGTCTACTCAACCTTCTATAGTCCACCAGTATCAGTAAAAAATATGCACAATCTCTGAAGTAGTAAAATCCACATTAAAGAAATTTGTAACTAATAAAGAGGTTGCTGCTAGCAAACACTTTATATGTCATTGTTTAATCTACAAATAAAGTGCCTGTTACCCATGAAGAATAAATTGTTTTTGTTGCATGCATTAAAAAAATGATAACCTAGTAATATCGCAATAGGGAATGGATAGCAAACTGATAACAGGTTCATAGTTACTAGGTATATTTGCCAAAAGAACTGCAGCATCCACCCCCTTTACAACACAGTACAGTATCAGCAATGCATCTACCTACTGTGGGAGTAGAACCCACAGCCTTCAGCATCAAAAGCAAATACACTATCCTGTTGTGCTATTAACAGTGCGAGCAGACTAAACATAAGCAGCACTAAACTTTTACTCCCCTGCAGCTCTCAGCTCCTTGTAAAATCTACTCGACACTCGGCTGTATCTCCGAATGTTGCAGCGCAAGAAATCTGGAAAAAGCCAAAATTTATTGGGGGGGGGGACAAAAGGCCAAAAACCAGGGACACATTTTAAACATTGCTTGTATAATGTTGGAAAGTTGCTAGAAACACTTGTAATCGGTGATTCTATCGTCAGGCACACTGACGTCCCGCTCACCAGGCTGAATAAGGAGAAGGTGACGGTGAGCTGCCTGTTGGGCGCTAGGATCTGCCACATAACACAAACACTCAGGTCACTCCAAGGCAAGTACAAACATGACTCAGTCATTGTCCATGTTGGTGTGAATGACCTGAGACGTACCTCCCTGGACTACATGAAAAGAGACTTAGAGGAGCTCTCTGAGCATGTAGTCCAGGCCGGTATGACCCTGACCTTGAGTAGCATCTTACCCTCACCAAGAATGATGCCACAATATATAGACAAGATGATCAATTTCAACAATTGGCTTAAGCATTGGATCCCCTTTGAATGACAGCAATACTTGTCAGCCTGGGATGACATGCTTGACAAGCCACGATGCTTCGCTAGGGACGGCTTGCACCTGTCACCCCTGGGCTTTTGGATATTGGCAAAGGCTCTTGCTACCCCCATAGTGCCTTTTTTTAGGCAAGGCTCAAAAGACAAACCCACCTCCATAGGTATCACAAGGGATAAGAAACTAAGAGTAATGCTACTCAACACCAGAAGTCTAAACCTCAAGATGCACTTTTCGAAACTCTCCTTAGCATGGAGAACATCGATATCTGTGCAGTAACAGAAACCTGGTTCAAGGCTCCCGAGAGCACCCCAGAACTACCAGGTTATACCTCATACCATGCCTTTCAGCCCCAAAACTTGGACCAAACCACAAAAGGAGGAGGAGTATCAATATTCGTCAAAGATACCCACACCTCCAGGTTGGTGGCACAACACGAAGCATCAGAGACTATCCATGTGCAACTAACAGTGGGTAAAACTGCCTTCCAGTTTATAGCCTGCTACAGACCACCCTCCCAAACACAGGAACCCCACTCGCCTTCCTGAGAATACTGAAAAATATGAAGGTCTCTCCAAACACCATTATATTGGGCGACTTCAACTACCCAAACATAGACTGGGAGCATTACTCTAGCTACAACACCCTAGCCCAAAGGTTCCTAGAATTTATAAACTCAAATGCTATGGAACAACTTGTTACCACTCCCACAAGAGGGGAAAACATACTGGACCTGATCATCACCAACATGGGGACACTATGCTCCAGGCCAGAAGTGTATCCCTCACTGGTAAGATCAGACCATAAACTAATCTCACTGGATATTCACATCCTGACCCCAGCCCCTGCCCAGAAAACCACAGTGAAAAACTTCTCTAAAGCAAATTTCACATGCCTCAAAACCGAGGCGGAATCCTTCAAAGCCCCCGGGCCTGTGGAAAATATGGCCCAGACCGCAGAATCCTTTATAAATGCATTCTATGAACACCTTTAGGAATGCATGGATCATGCAATCGCAAATAAAACCAAGACCCAATCCAAAGGCAGACGTCCTGTCTGGTGGACCCCAGCCATAAACAAACTATACAATAGAAGGAGGAAGCTACTACACGATAGAGCAAAATCCCAAAAAGGGAAGGCATCTCTGATCAGTATTAGCAAAAAACTACGGGCACTCATAAAATCGTCTAAGGCCAGCTTCGAGAGAAAAATTGCACAGGACACTACGGATAATCACAAGGCTTTCTTTAGTTATGTTAGGAACCTGGGTGGGAATTCCCAGATATGCTCAGAATTAGTCCAAAATGACAAAAAATACACCGAGCCCACAGACATTGCCAACATCCTAGCTGACAGGTTCAGTGCAAACTTCTCCCGCCCCCTCCCCACCAAAAGGGCAAATATCTATCCCAACAGAGTGCTGCCCCCCTGACATCTCAGATGCTCAGGTAAGAGCTGCCCTCATCAATGGGACCAGATGGTGTCCCGGGCTGCGTCCTACATGAACTCCAAGAAGAGCTAAACCCAAACATAAAACTACTGTTCAATCTTAGCCTTACTACAGGATATGTACCCAAAGAGTGGCGTACAACAACAGTGGTCCCTCTCCACAAAGGTGGTGCCTCAACGGATCCTGGAAACTATCGCCCCATAAGCCTGACTAGCTTGGTCTGCAAAGCTATGGAAAGGATCATCATGGACCTCATAAATAAAGATATTGGGGACCTACAGATACTGGATCCTACCCAGTTTGGCTTTGTTAAGGGCAGATCCGGCCTCTTAAACCTGGTCGATTTCTTTGAAACAGTCACCAAAGCAACTGATGAGGGGAAGGTGGTCCACACAGCCTACCTGGACCTCGCAAAAGCCTTCGATACAATACCCTACTCGGGCATTATAGATAAGCTCACCAGCTTAAACATAAACCCCTATGTCACTAGATGGGTTGCAAACTGGCTGAAGGGCAGAACTCACATGGTTAGAATTGCTGGAGCCATGTCAGACTCCAAACCAGTTACAAGTGGCATCTCACAAGGCTCAGTCCTGGGACCTCTCTTGTTCGGTATATATTTCTCGGCGGTACAGGCCAACACGGAAGGACTGTGGCTGACCAAGTTCACAGATGACTGCAAACTGGGCACCATAATCAACTCTCCAGCCGACACAAGCATCCTCCAAAAGGGCCTCATAGAAACAGACAACTGGTGCCATAGCCTCAAGCTAAACGCCAAAAAGTGTATAGTCATCCCCTTTGGCAAAAACAAAGTGCCCACAAATTACCACATAGGTGGTAATCCATTAAGTACAGAAGAAGTCATTAGGGACCTGGGGACCCAAGTCGATAGCAATCTCTCATTTGACAACCACGTGGCCAAAGTGGTTAGAAAAACATTTTATATAGCCCACCTAATCATGAAGGGATTCACATCTAGATCAGGGGAGGTCATCGTGCCTGTTTACTCATCCCTCATCAGGCCCATAATTGAGTACAATGCCCCTTTTGGGATGTACCTTACCAGACACCTGCAGCAACTGGAAAGACCCCAAAAGTACCTCACCAAGAGGATCAAAGGGCTCAAACAGATGCCATATGCTGCCCGGTTAAAGAAACTCCAGCTCTACTCAGTGGCATACCGCCTGCTCAGAGGCAATCTGTGCCTGACGTATAAAGCCATGTCCAACCCGGAATTAATGGACATGCTGCACCTCAGAAAATCCAAATCCCTTCGAGCTACACGCCGAGACTTGAACCTCAGCACTGAAATAAATAGGACATGCTGGAGGGACAGATTCATAACCCAGAGGCTCCCTTCACTCTGCCTAACCTGGACTGGGATTTTATTCCAGAGTCCCACATTGACTCTCTTCAAGAGGAATCTT
The DNA here is from genome assembly GCF_019279795.1 of Protopterus annectens. Classification (NCBI taxonomy): domain Eukaryota; kingdom Metazoa; phylum Chordata; order Ceratodontiformes; family Protopteridae; genus Protopterus; species Protopterus annectens. The sequence goes on along the minus strand of NC_056743.1, from coordinate 657,607,020 downwards.
GATGAGTGGATGGGAGATCGTAGGTTTACCCCGGCTATCACTTCTGTGTCACTGTTAGACAGAGGCACAGTATACTAACCTCAAAAAAAGGCATAGCAAAATTAATTTAAAATGGGTGGCGAAAGCCAAGCACACTCTGGCTAGGCTTATAAATGCCCTAGGGCAGATAGCCTAGTATGAACCTATGAATAAAATGATGCGTTACCACCATACATTTCACTGCCACGTCTTGAACCCAGGGGACCCTGTGCAAAACAATCAGAGCAACATACCACTACGCCAAATCAGCTGTTTTGTGAAATAGGAAGAAGACTGAAACTTAAATGGCTATCATTTAGTAAATTCAGTTCTCACCATAGCACAGCTGTCAACCCCTTAGCACAAAATACCTGAACAAAGCCAATAATGGGTGAATACAACCCCCAAACATTCAGTGAATTCAGTTCTCACCAAAGCTCTCAACCTCTTAGCAAAAAACACCCAGACAAAGCCAGTAATGGGGGGAATATAGCCCCCAAACATATTCAGTGAATTCAGTTCTTACCATAGCTCTCAACCTTAGCACAAAACCTGGATGAAGCCAATAATGGGGGGAATACAGTACCAAAGACAGGGATATATTTCAAATACCCTTCTTGTACACTTAGAAGAAAATTGCTAAAATAAAAGCTTTTGTTACCATGCACTTTCTGAAGAATATGTAGTCTGATATTGAAATGAGTGCCCATTTTTTTAACATTTGTTAACCAGGAAACTCTGACTTGGAAAAAAAGCAAATTTTTAGCAGAGGCCCAGGGAGAAACACTCCAGACAGCCAAGAATCAAACCAGAGAACATGTAGCTGTCAGGCAACAAGGACACATACAGAAACCACAG